>NC_048588.1:28355981-28360981 GCF_013265735.2 Oncorhynchus mykiss
ACAGAGCACCACCACATAGCAGCACCACAGAGCAGCACCACAGAGCAGCAACACAGAGCACCAACACAGAGCAGCAGCACAGAGCAGCAACACAGAGCACCACCACAGAGCACCACCACAGAGCAGCAACACAGAGCACCAACACAGAGCAGCAACACAGAGCAGCAACACAGAGCAACAACACAGAGAACCAACACAGAGCACCACCACAGAGCAGCACAACAGAGCAGCACAACAGAGCAGCACCACAGAGCAGCAACACAGAGCACCACACAGAGCACCAACACAGAGCACCACCACAGAGCACCACCATAGAGCAGCAACACAGAGCACCAACACAGAGCACCAACACAGAGCAGCAACACAGAGCACCAGCACAGAGCAGCAACACAGAGCAGCAACACAGAGCACCAACAAAGAGCAGCAACACAGAGCACCACCACAGAGCAGCATGACAGAGCAGTAACACAGAGCAGCAACACAGAGCATCAACACAGAGCAGCAACACAGAGCAGCAACACAGAGCACTAACACAGAGCAGAAACACAGAGCACCACCACAGAGCAGCAACACAGAGCAGCAACACAGAGCAGCAACACAGAGCACCACCATAGAACAGCAACACAGACCACCAACACAGAGCAGCAACATAGAGCAGCACCACAGAGCAGCAACACAGAGCACCACCACAGAGCAGCCCCACAGAGCAGCACCACAGAGCAGCAACACAGAGCACCAACAAAGAGCAGCAACACAGAGCAGCAACACAGAGCACCACCACAGAGCAGCATGACAGAGCAGTAACACAGAGCAGCAACACAGAGCATCAACACAGAGCAGCAACACAGAGCAGCAACACAGAGCACTAACACAGAGCAGCAACACAGAGCACCACCACAGAGCAGCAACACAGAGCAGCAACACAGAGCAGCAACACAGAGCACCACCATAGAGCAGCAACACAGACCACCAACACAGAGCAGCAACACAGAGCAGCAACACAGAGCAGCAACACAGAGCACCACCACAGAGCAGCCCCACAGAGCAGCACCACAGAGCAGCAACACAGAGCACCAACACAGAGCAGCAACAAAGAGCAGCAACACAGAGCACCAACACAGAGCACCACCACAGGGCACCACCACAGAGCAGCAACACAGAGCAGCAACACAGAGCACCAACACAGAGCAGCACCACAGAGCAGCACCACAGAGCAGCAACACAGAGCAGCAACACAGAGCACCAACACAGAGCACCACCACAGAGCACCACCACAGAGCAGCAACACAGAGCACCAACACAGAGCACCAACACAGAGCAGCAACACAGAGCACCAGCACAGAGCAGCAACACAGAGCAGCAACACAGAGCACCAACAAAGAGCAGCACCACAGAGCAGCAACACAGAGCAGCAACACAGAGCACCAACACAGAGCACCACCACAGAGCACCACCACAGAGCACCAACACAGAGCACCAACACAGAGCACCACCACAGAGCACCACCACAGAGCAGCAACACAGAGCACCAACACAGAGCAGCAACACAGAGCAGCACCACAGAGCAGCACCACAGAGCACCACCACAGAGCACCAACACAGAGCACCACCACAGAGCAGCAACACAGAGCAGCAACACAGAGCACCAACACAGAGCACCAACACAGAGCACCACCACAGAGCACCACCACAGAGCAGCAACACAGAGCACCAACACAGAGCACCAACACAGAGCAGCAACACAGAGCACCAGCACAGAGCAGCAACACAGAGCAGCAACACAGAGCACCAACAAAGAGCAGCAACACAGAGCACCACCACAGAGCAGCATGACAGAGCAGTAACACAGAGCAGCAACACAGAGCATCAACACAGAGCAGCAACACAGAGCAGCAACACAGAGCACTAACACAGAGCAGAAACACAGAGCACCACCACAGAGCAGCAACACAGAGCAGCAACACAGAGCAGCAACACAGAGCACCACCATTGAACAGCAACACAGACCACCAACACAGAGCAGCAACATAGAGCAGCACCACAGAGCAGCAACACAGAGCACCACCACAGAGCAGCCCCACAGAGCAGCACCACAGAGCAGCAACACAGAGCACCAACAAAGAGCAGCAACACAGAGCAGCAACACAGAGCACCACCACAGAGCAGCATGACAGAGCAGTAACACAGAGCAGCAACACAGAGCATCAACACAGAGCAGCAACACAGAGCAGCAACACAGAGCACTAACACAGAGCAGCAACACAGAGCACCACCACAGAGCAGCAACACAGAGCAGCAACACAGAGCAGCAACACAGAGCACCACCATAGAGCAGCAACACAGACCACCAACACAGAGCAGCAACACAGAGCAGCAACACAGAGCAGCAACACAGAGCACTACCACAGAGCAGCCCCACAGAGCAGCACCACAGAGCAGCAACACAGAGCACCAACACAGAGCAGCAACAAAGAGCAGCAACACAGAGCACCACCACAGAGCACCACCACAGAGCAGCAACACAGAGCAGCAACACAGAGCACCAACACAGAGCAGCACCACAGAGCAGCACCACAGAGCAGCAACACAGAGCAGCAACACAGAGCACCAACACAGAGCACCACCACAGAGCACCACCACAGAGCAGCAACACAGAGCACCAACACAGAGCACCAACACAGAGCAGCAACACAGAGCACCAGCACAGAGCAGCAACACAGAGCAGCAACACAGAGCACCAACAAAGAGCAGCACCACAGAGCAGCAACACAGAGCAGCAACACAGAGCATCAACACAGAGCACCACCACAGAGCACCACCACAGAGCACCAACACAGAGCACCAACACAGAGCACCACCACAGAGCACCACCACAGAGCAGCAACACAGAGCACCAACACAGAGCAGCAACACAGAGCAGCACCACAGAGCAGCACCACAGAGCACCAACACAGAGCACCACCACAGAGCAGCAACACAGAGCAGCAACACAGAGCACCAACACAGAGCACCAACACAGAGCACCACCACAGAGCACCACCACAGAGCAGCAACACAGAGCACCAACACAGAGCACCAACACAGAGCAGCAACACAGAGCACCAGCACAGAGCAGCAACACAGAGCAGCAACACAGAGCACCAACAAAGAGCAGCAACACAGAGCACCACCACAGAGCAGCATGACAGAGCAGTAACACAGAGCAGCAACACAGAGCATTAACACAGAGCAGCAACACAGAGCAGCAACACAGAGCACTAACACAGAGCAGAAACACAGAGCACCACCACAGAGCAGCAACACAGAGCAGCAACACAGAGCAGCAACACAGAGCACCACCATAGAACAGCAACACAGACCACCAACACAGAGCAGCAACATAGAGCAGCACCACAGAGCAGCAACACAGAGCACCACCACAGAGCAGCCCCACAGAGCAGCACCACAGAGCAGCAACACAGAGCACCAACAAAGAGCAGCAACACAGAGCAGCAACACAGAGCACCACCACAGAGCAGCATGACAGAGCAGTAACACAGAGCAGCAACACAGAGCATCAACACAGAGCAGCAACACAGAGCAGCAACACAGAGCACTAACACAGAGCAGCAACACAGAGCACCACCACAGAGCAGCAACACAGAGCAGCAACACAGAGCAGCAACACAGAGCACCACCATATAGCAGCAACACAGACCACCAACACAGAGCAGCAACACAGAGCAGCAACACAGAGCAGCAACACAGAGCACCACCACAGAGCAGCCCCACAGAGCAGCACCACAGAGCAGCAACACAGAGCACCAACACAGAGCAGCAACAAAGAGCAGCAACACAGAGCACCAACACAGAGCACCACCACAGAGCACCACCACAGAGCAGCAACACAGAGCAGCAACACAGAGCACCAACACAGAGCAGCACCACAGAGCAGCACCACAGAGCAGCAACACAGAGCAGCAACACAGAGCACCAACACAGAGCACCACCACAGAGCACCACCACAGAGCAGCAACACAGAGCACCAACACAGAGCACCAACACAGAGCAGCAACACAGAGCACCAGCACAGAGCAGCAACACAGAGCAGCAACACAGAGCACCAACAAAGAGCAGCACCACAGAGCAGCAACACAGAGCAGCAACACAGAGCACCAACACAGAGCACCACCACAGAGCACCACCACAGAGCACCAACACAGAGCACCAACACAGAGCACCACCACAGAGCACCACCACAGAGCAGCAACACAGAGCACCAACACAGAGCAGCAACACAGAGCAGCACCACAGAGCAGCACCACAGAGCACCAACACAGAGCACCAACACAGAGCACCACCACAGAGCAGCAACACAGAGCAGCAACACAGAGCAGCACCACAGAGCAGCACCACAGAGCAGCAACACAGAGCACCAACATCAGAGCAGCAACACAGAGCACCAACACAGAGCAGCAACACAGAGCAGCACCACAGAGCAGCACCACAGAGCAGCAACACAGAGCAGCAACACAGAGCACCAACACAGAGCACCACCACAGAGCACCACCACAGAGCACCAACACAGAGCACCAACACAGAGCACCACCACAGAGCACCACCACAGAGCAGCAACACAGAGCACCAACACAGAGCAGCAACACAGAGCAGCACCACAGAGCAGCACCACAGAGCACCAACACAGAGCACCAACACAGAGCACCACCACAGAGCAGCAACACAGAGCACCAACACAGAGCAGCCCCACAGAGCAGCACCACAGAGCAGCAACACAGAGCACCAACAAAGAGCAGCAACACAGAGCAGCAACACAGAGCACCACCACAGAGCAGCATGACAGAGCAGTAACACAGAGCAGCAACACAGAGCATCAACACAGAGCAGCAACACAGAGCAGCAACACAGAGCACTAACACAGAGCAGCAACACAGAGCACCACCACAGAGCAGCAACACAGAGCAGCAACACAGAGCAGCAACACAGAGCACCACCATATAGCA
>NC_048588.1:28365981-28455981 GCF_013265735.2 Oncorhynchus mykiss
ATTTAACCAGCTTGACATAATTCTACAGGGCTGTGTGTTCTCATTTTCACCTGATACAAAGGATAAGAAAGGATTTTTAACAGTGGAGGCTCCTTAGAAGAGGAAGGGTGTCACGACTTCCGCCGAGGTCGGTCCCTCTCCTTGTACGGGCGGCATTCAGCGGTCGACGTCGCCGGTCTTCTAGCCGTCGTTGATCCATCTTTCATTTTCCATTGGTTTTGTGTTTATTTTCTACACAACTGGTTTTCATTATCCAATGACATGTTCATGTATTTAACCCTCTGTTTCCCCCATGTTTGTTGTGTGTGATTATTTCAGTTTGATTCATGATGGCTGGTTTTTCGACGGGTGCTGTGTTCACCCGTGTGTAATATTTACCGTTGGTATTTTGGTCAAGTGTACTTGTTTACCTTGTGCTTTTTTTTTTAGTAAAGGACATTGCTCACTCATTTTGCTCTCCTGCGCCTGACTTCATGCACCAGCTACACTCACCTTCTGACAAAGGGAGGTCCATCCTCCTCAGTGAATTTCATACAAATTTAAATAGTGAAACAGTAAAACAATTTTTGGAAAAAACTATACTAAATATATTCACGTCACCAAATAATTGGTTAAAACCAATTGTTTTGCAATGATTCTCTACTGTAGTCTTAACAACACTCTGTGGGGTAGCACCATGGTGTTTCCGTCCTTCAATACAAAACCTAGGAGGCTCATGGTTCTCACCCCCTTCCATAGAATTACACAGTAATTATGACAACTTCCAACCTATCAGAGCTCTTGCAGCATGCACTGACATGTTGTCCACCCAATCAAAGGATCAGAGAGTGAATCTAGTACCGAAAGCATAAACTACAGCTAGCACTGCAGTGCATAAAATGTGCAGAGTAGTTGACTCAAAGCGAGAGTAAGACAATAGTTGAACAGTTTTGAACAAATAACTTATTCAAAAAATTAAGGAGATGCAAGAGAGAGGGAGAGAGCTTTTTTTTTCACTTTCAATTTCACGTACTTAGCTAGCGAATGCAGCTAGTTAGTTTAGCCTACTCAAACACAAGGCTCAAACTGAGAGGGAAACTAGTTAGCTAGCTGGCTATGGCTATCCAACACTGGAACTTTTCCAAGTCAAGGTAAGCATTTGGTTTTATTAATCTATTGCCACCAGGTGTAACTGCTAAACTGCTCGGTGAGTACACTGTACAGCATGATTCATTATCTACCTTATGACGTAAGTTAGCTAATAAAGGTGCCAATTATGTAGGCTGTGTGTAGTGGTTAGTGATTATGATATGAAGGTTTGGCTTGGAAAAATGTTTTCGCCTCGTCACAGATAGTTGATGTGTTGTGCACTCAAGTCAACAAGCGAAGGGAAAATGTGAGAGGAGGAGAAACGTAGATGTGAGAAGTAATACAACATAGCTGCTATGAAAGTGAACTGAGTTTACGTGCGATCAGGTGTGTATTCATTCCACCGATTCTGTTGAAAAACATTTTTAAACGGAAGCAAACGGAACGAAACAGGGATAAACATACCTGAATCTGTCCAATAGACACTCTCATTTGCAACTTTTGGACTAATGATTACACCTTAGATCAGCTAAATGCAGACAAGAGTGTGCAAGGCGGTATTGAATGTGTCACTGTCTGTCACCTTGATTACAAAAAAGTCTCTCAAGCTGTGTACCTACGTTTTAAACTTTCATTCATAGGCTAGGTTGTAGTAACCTCATGATGGGTATAGGGACAATTGTAGTATCATGTAGTAGCCTAAACCTATCACTGTTATATTGAGCTGGGTGAATGGAATATGAACGACAGTCAATCAAAATTCTGTAATACAAATAAGGCCATGCTAATAAAAAAAATGTGCGTCCTCCCTCATCTTAAACGGCACAGACCGCAATTGATTTTTAAGTACAGTACCTGAGTAATTATAACAAGTCTTTGAGTAAGTACAGTCATGGCCAAAAGTTTTGAGAATGACACAAATATACATTTTCACAAAGTCTGCTGCCTCAGTTTGTATGATGGCAATTTGCATATACTTCAGAATATTATGAAGAGTGATCAGATGAATTGCAATTAATTGCAAAGTCCCTCTTTGCCATGCAAATGAACTGAATCACCCAAAAACATTTCCACTGCATTTCAGCCCTGCCACAAAAGGACCAGCTGACATCATCGTCAGTGATTCTCTCGTTAACACAGGCGTGAGTGTTGACGAGGACTGGAGATCCGTTGTGCCATCCGTTTTGTCACCAAAGCCCCATACACTACCCACCATTGCGACCTGTACGCTCTCGCTGGTTGCCTCTCGCTTCATACTCGTCGCCAAACCCACTGGCTACAGGTTATCTACAAGTCTCTGCTAGGTAAAGCCCCGCCTTATCTCATCTCACTGGTTACTATAGCAGCACCCACTCGTAGCACGCGCTCCAGCAGGTATATCTCACTGGTCACCCCCAAAGCCAATTCCTCCTTTGGTCCTCTTTCCTTCCAGTTCTCTGCTGCCCATGACTGGAACGAATTGCAAAAATCTCTGAAGCTGGATAATCACATCTCCCTCACTAGCTTTAAGCACCAGCTGTCAGAGAAGTTTACAGATCACTGCACCTGTACATAGCCTATCTGTAAACAGCCAATCTATCTACCTACCTCATCCCCATACTGGTATTTATTTATTTTGCTCCTTTGAATCCCAGCATCTCTACCTGCACATTCATCTTCTGCCGATCTACCATTCCAGTGTTTAATTGCTATATTGTAATTACTTCTCCACCATGGCCTATTTATTTCCTTAACTTACCTCATTTACACTCACTGTATATAGACTTTTTGTTTTATTTTGTTCTACTGTATTATTTACTGTATATTTTGTTTATTCCATGTGTAACTCTATGTTGTTGTATGTGTCGAATTGCTCTGCTTTATCTTGGCCAGGTCGCAGTTGCAAATGAGAACTTGTTCTCAACTAGCCTACCTGGTTAAATAAAGGTGAAAAAAAAGGTTGGAGATCACTTTGTCATGCTGATTGACTTCGAATAAGACTGGAAGCTTCAAAAGGGGGGTGGTGCTTGGAATCATTGTTCTTCCTCTGTCAACCATGGTTACCTGCAAGGAAACACGTGCCGTCATCATTGCTTTGCACAAAAAGGGCTTCACAGGCAAGGATATTGCTGCCAGTAAGATTGATCAACCATTTATCGGATCATCAAGAACTTCAAGGAGAACGGTTCAATTGTTGTGAAGAAGGCTTCAGGGCGCCCAAGAAAGTCCAGCAAGCGCCAGGACCGTCTCCTGAAGTTGATTCAACTGCAGGATCGGGGCACCACCAGTACAGAGCTTGCTTAGGAATGGCAGCAGGCAGGTGTGAGTGCATCTGCATGCACAGTGAAGTGAAGACTTCTGGAGGATGGCCTGGTGTTAAGAAGGGCAGCAAAGAAGACACTTCTCTCCAGGAAAAAACATCAGGGACAGACTGATATTCTGCAAAAGGTACAGGGATTGGGCTACTGAGGATTGGGGTAAAGTCATTTTCTCTGATGAATCCCCTTTCCGATTGTTTTGGGCATTCGGAAAAAAGCTTGTCCCGAGAAGACAAGGTGAGCGCTACCATCAGTCCTGTGTCATGCCGACAGTAAAGCATCCTGAGAACATTCATGTCAAGGGAGTGGACTCACTCACAATTTTCCCTAAGAACACAGCCATGAATAAAGAATGGTACCAACACATCCTCCAAGAGCAACTTCTCCCAGCCATTCAGGAACAGTTTGGTGACAAACAATGCCTTTTCCAGCATGATGGAGCACCTTGCCATAAGGCAAAAGTGATAACTAAGTGGTTCTGGGAACAAAACATTGTTATGTTGGGTCCATGGCCAGGAAACTCCCCAGACCTTAATCCCATTGAGAACTTGTGGGCAATCCTCAAGATTCACATTGAAAGGGCTGTAGTGGAGCAGGTCGGGAGTTTTTTTATGTCTTTGTGTTAGGTTGGTCAGGGCGTGAGTTGGGGTGGGTAGTCTATGTTCTTTTTCCTAGGTTGTTCTATTTCTATGTGTTTGGCCTAGTATGGTTCTCAATCAGAGGCAGGTGTCATTCGTTGTCTCTGATTGAGAATCATACTTAGGTAGCCTGTTTTCCCCATTTTGGTTGTGGGTGTTTAATTTCTGTTTAGTGTCTGTTCACCTGGCAGAACTGTTTCGTTTTCTCTTCGTTATTATTTTGTGTAGTGTTCAGTTTGTTCAATTAAAACATGAGGAACACTTACCAAACTGCATTATGGTCCTCCTCTCCTTCCACCAACAAGAAGCGTTACATATACTGTGGGGCAAAAAAGTATTTAGTCAGCCACCAATTGTGCAAGTTCTCCCACTTAAAAAGATGAGAGAGGCCTGTAATTTACATCATAGGTACACTTCAACTATGACAGACAAGTTGAGAAAAAAAATCGAGAAAATCACATTGTAGGATTTTTAAGGTGGGGGGGGGGGGAGACAGGTAAAAGCGTACACATGTAAGCACGCATGCATAATTGACAGTTACTATAAATTCACACCACACACACACACACATATCGTTGCTAAAAGCCTTTGTGTGAATGCATCCCTTATTAAAATTTAGGGAGAAAAATTGATAGTTATCCCCTGCTTTTGTTCTGATAACCACCTCCTTGGTCATATTCAGCTATTCATGTCCTGCTTTTTTTCTGATAACCACCTCCTTGGTCATATTCAGCTATTCATGTCCTGCTTTTGTTCTGATAACCTCCTCCTTGGTCATATTCAGCTATTCATGTCCTGCTATTGTTCTGATAACCTCCTCCTTGGTCATATTCAGCTATTCATGTCCTGCTTTTGTTCTGATAACCTCCTCCTTGGTCATATTCAGATATTCATGTCCTGCTTTTGTTCTGATAACCACCTCCTTGGTCATATTCAGATATTCATGTCCTGCTTTCCATAACAAGAATGCTGCTGCGCTGTTAGAACACCCCTATCCGTGTGTTCGTTTGAAATGAGAAACCATCCTTCCAGCACCATGCTGTTTCACAGAGAACCTATACAACAACCTACTCTTTCATGTCAGCGTGTTCCAACCACGACAAGTCCTTACTCCTACTCCTTTGTCTATCCATAGGTCCCTGTAATCACCAAGCCAGATAATGTGTGAATTGTAAAAGTATTAAAATGAGAATAGAAATTAATGAATCTCTTGATAGAACAGTAAAAGCAGAAAGAATTTGATAGACAGTAAAAGCAGAAAGAGTTTGTTAGACAGTAAAAGTAGAAAGAGTTTGATAGACAGTAAAAAGATAGAGATTGATAGAACAGTAAAAGCAGAAAGAGTTTGATAGAAAAGTAAAAGCAGAAAGTTTGTTAGACAGTAAAAGCAGAAAGAGTTTGATAGACAGTAAAAAGATAAAGAGTTTGATAGACAGTAAAAGCAGAAAGCATTTGATAGACAGTAAAAGCAGAAAGAGTTTGATTGACAGTAAAAGCAGAAAGAGTTTGATAGACAGTAAAAACAGAATGAGTTTGATGGACAGTAAAAACAGGAAGAGTTTGATAGACAATAAAAGCAGAAAGAGTTTGATAGAACAGTAAAAACAGAATGAGTTTGATGGACAGTAAAAACAGAAAGAGTTTGATAGACAGTAAAAGCAGAAAGAGTTTGATAGAGAGAAAAAGCAGAAAGAGTTTGATAGAACAGTAAAAGCAGAAAGAGTTTGATAGAACAGTAAAAGCAGAAAGAGTTTGATAGAACAGTAAAAGCAGAAAGAGTTTGATAGACTGTAAAAGCAGAAAGAGATTGATAGACAGTAAAAACAGAACGAGTTTGATAGACAGTAAAAGCACAAAAAGTTTGATAGAACGGTAAAAGCAGAAAGAGTTTGATAGAACAGGAAAAGCAAAAAGAGTTTGATAGAACAGTAAAAGGAGAAAGAGTTTGATAGACAGTAAAAGCAGAAAGAGATTGATAGAGAGAAAAAGCAGAAAGTATTTGATAGAATGTAAAAACAGAAAGAGTTTGATAGAACAGTAAAAGCAGAAAGAGATTGATAGAACAGTAAAAGGAGAAAGAGTTTGATAGACAGTAAAAGCAGAAAGAGTTTTATAGACAGTAAAAGCAGAAAGAGTTTGATGGACAGTGAACTCAGAAAGAGTTTGATAGACAGTAAAAGCAGAAAGAGTTTGATGGACAGTTAAAGCAGAAAGAGTTTGATAAACAGTAAAAGCAGAAAGCGTTTGATAGACAGTAAAAGCAGTAAGAGTTTGATAGACTGTAAAAGCAGAAAGAGTTTGATAGGGAGAAAAAGCAGAAAGAGTTTGATAGAACAGTAAAAGCAAAAAGAGTTTGATAGACAGAAAAAGCAGAAAGTTTGATAGAGAGTAAAAGCAGAAAGAGTTTGATAGACTGTAAAAGCAGAAAGAGTTTGATAGAACAGTAAAAAGATAAAGAGATTGATAGAACAGTAAAAGCAAAAAGAGTTTGGTGGACAGTAAATGCAGAAAGAGTTTGATGGACAGTAAAAGCAGAAAGAGTTTGAAAGAACAGAAAAGGAAAAAGAGTTTGATAGAACAGTAAAAGCAGAAATAGTTTGGAGTACAGTAAAAGCAGAAAGAGTTTGGTGGACATTAAAAGCAGAAAGAGGTTAATGGAACAGTAAAAGCAGAAAGAGTTTGAAAGACAGTAAACGCAGAAAGAGTTTGATAGACAGTAAACACAGAAAGAGTTTGATAGAGATAAAAACAGAAAGAGTTTGATGGACAGTAAAAAAATTAAGAGTTTGATAGACAGTAAACGCAGAAAGAGTTTGATAGAGAGTAAAAACAGAAAGAGTTTGATGGACAGTAAAAGCAGAAAGAGTTTGATAGACTGTAAAAGCAGAAACAGTTTGATAGACTGTAAAAACAGAAAGAGTTTGATAGACAGTAAAAACAGAAATAGTTTGATAGAGAAAAAGCAGAAAGAGTTAATAGACAGTAAAAGCAGAAAGAGTTTGATGGACAGTAAATTAAAAAGAGTTTGATAGACAGTAAACACAGAAAGGGTTTGATAGACAGTAAAAGCAGAAAGAGCTTGATGGACAGTAAAAGCAGAAAGAGTTTGATGGACAGTGAACGCAGAATGAGTTTGATAGACAGTAAAAGCAGAAAGAGTTTGATGGACAGTAAAAGCAGAAAGAGTTTGATAAACAGTAAAAGCAGAAAGCGTTTGATAGACAGTAAAAGCAGTAAGAGTTTGATAGAACAGTAAAAGCAAAAAGAGTTTGATAGAACAGTAAAAGCAAAAAGAGTTTGATAGACAGTAAAAGCACCAAGAGTTTGATAGACAGTAAAAGCAGAAAGAGATTGATATAGAGAAAAAGCAGAAAGAGTTTGATAGACAGTAAAAGCAGAAAGAGTTTGATAGACAGTAAAAGCAGAAAGAGTTTGATAGAACAGTAAACGCAGAAAGTGTTTGATAGAACAGTAAAAGCAGAAAGAGTTTGATAGACAGTAAAAGCAGAAAGAGTTTGATAGAACAGTAAAAGCAAAAAGAGTTTGATAGAACAGTAAAAGCAAAAAGAGTTTGATAGACAGTAAAAGCACCAAGAGTTTGATAGACAGTAAAAGCAGAAAGAGATTGATATAGAGAAAAAGCAGAAAGAGTTTGATAGACAGTAAAAGCAGAAAGAGTTTTATAGACAGTAAAAGCAGAAAGAGTTTGATGGACAGTGAACTCAGAAAGAGTTTGATAGACAGTAAAATCAGAAAGAGTTTGATGGACAGTTAAAGCAGAAAGAGTTTGATAAACAGTAAAAGCAGAAAGCGTTTGATAGACAGTAAAAGCAGTAAGAGTTTGATAGAGCAGTAAACGCAAAAAGTGTTTGATAGAACAGTAAACGCAGAAAGAGTTTGATAGGGAGAAAAAGCAAAAAGAGTTTGATAGAACAGTAAAAGCAAAAAGAGTTTGATAGACAGAAAAATCAGAAAGTTTGATAGAGAGTAAAAGCAGAAAGAGTTTGATAGACTGTAAAAGCAGAAAGAGTTTGATAGAACAGTAAAAAGATAAAGTAATTGATAGAACAGTAAAAGCAAAAAGAGTTTGGTGGACAGTAAATGCAGAAAGAGTTTGATGGACAGTAAAAGCAGAAAGAGTTTGAAAGAACAGAAAAGGAAAAAGAGTTTGATAGAACAGTAAAAGCAGAAATAGTTTGATAGACAGTAAAAGCAGAAAGAGTTTGATGGAAAGTGAACGCAGAAAGAGTTTGGTGTACAGTAAAAGCAGAAAGAGTTTGATGGAAAGTGAACGCAGAAAGAGTTTGGTGTACAGTAAAAGCAGAAAGAGTTTGGTGGACAGTAAAAGCAGAAAGAGGTTAATGGAACAGTAAAAGCAGAAAGAGTTTGAAAGACAGTAAACGCAGAAAGAGTTTGATAGACAGTAAACACAGAAAGAGTTTGATAGAGATAAAAACAGAAAGAGTTTGATGGACAGTAAAAAAATTAAGAGTTTGATAGACAGTAAACGCAGAAAGCGTTTGATAGACAGTAAAAGCAGTAAGAGTTTGATAGAACAGGAAAAGCAAAGAGTTTGATAGACAGTAAAAGCAGAAAGAGTTTGATGGACAGTAAAAGCAGAAAGAGTTTGATAAACAGTAAAAGCAGAAAGCGTTTGATAGACAGTAAAAGCAGTAAGAGTTTGATAGAACAGTAAACGCAGAAAGTGTTTGATAGAACAGTAAAAGCAGAAAGAGTTTGATAGAAAGTAAAAGCAGAAAGAGTTTGATAGACAGTAAAAGCAGAAAGAGTTTGATAGAACAGTAAAAGCAAAAAGAGTTTGATATAACAGTAAAAGCAAAAAGAGTTTGATAGACAGTAAAAGCACCAAGAGTTTGATAGACAGTAAAAGCAGAAAGAGATTGATATAGAGAAAAAGCAGAAAGAGTTTGATAGACAGTAAAAGCAGAAAGAGATTGATATAGAGAAAAAGCAGAAAGAGTTTGATAGACAGTAAAAGCAGAAAGAGTTTGATAGACAGTAAAAACAGAAAGAGTTTGATAGACAGTAAAAACAGAAAGAGTTTGATGGACAGTAAAAACAGAAAGAGATTGATGGACAGTAAAATCAAAAAGAGTTTGATAGACAGTAAACACAGAAAGGGTTTGATAGACAGTAAAAGCAGAAAGAGCTTGATGGACAGTAAAAGCAGAAAGAGTTTGATGGACAGTGAACGCAGAATGAGTTTGATAGACAGTAAAAGCAGAAAGAGTTTGATGGACAGTAAAAGCAGAAAGAGTTTGATAAACAGTAAAAGCAGAAAGCGTTTGATAGACAGTAAAAGCAGTAAGAGTTTGATAGAACAGTAAACGCAGAAAGTGTTTGATAGAACAGTAAAAGCAGAAAGAGTTTGATAGACAGTAAAAGCAGAAAGAGTTTGATAGAACAGTAAAAGCAAAAAGAGTTTGATAGAACAGTAAAAGCAAAAAGAGTTTGATAGACAGTAAAAGCACCAAGAGTTTGATAGACAGTAAAAGCAGAAAGAGATTGATATAGAGAAAAAGCAGAAAGAGTTTGATAGACAGTAAAAGCAGAAAGAGTTTTATAGACAGTAAAAGCAGAAAGAGTTTGATGGACAGTGAACTCAGAAAGAGTTTGATAGACAGTAAAAGCAGAAAGAGTTTGATGGACAGTTAAAGCAGAAAGAATTTGATAAACAGTAAAAGCAGAAAGCGTTTGATAGACAGTAAAAGCAGTAAGAGTTTGATAGAGCAGTAAACTCAGAAAGAGTTTGATAGGGAGAAAAAGCAGAAAGAGTTTGATAGAACAGTAAAAGCAAAAAGAGTTTGATAGACAGAAAAATCAGAAAGTTTGATAGAGAGTAAAAGCAGAAAGAGTTTGATAGACTGTAAAAGCAGAAAGAGTTTGATAGAACAGTAAAAAGATAAAGTAATTGATAGAACAGTAAAAGCAAAAAGAGTTTGGTGGACAGTAAATGCAGAAAGAGTTTGATGGACAGTAAAAGCAGAAAGAGTTTGAAAGAACAGAAAAGGAAAAAGAGTTTGATAGAACAGTAAAAGCAGAAATAGTTTGATAGACAGTAAAAGCAGAAAGAGTTTGATGGAAAGTGAACGCAGAAAGAGTTTGGTGTACAGTAAAAGCAGAAAGAGTTTGATGGAAAGTGAACGCAGAAAGAGTTTGGTGTACAGTAAAAGCAGAAAGAGTTTGGTGGACAGTAAAAGCAGAAAGAGGTTAATGGAACAGTAAAAGCAGAAAGAGTTTGAAAGACAGTAAACGCAGAAAGAGTTTGATAGACAGTAAACACAGAAAGAGTTTGATAGAGATAAAAACAGAAAGAGTTTGATGGACAGTAAAAAAATTAAGAGTTTGATAGACAGTAAACGCAGAAAGAGTTTGATAGAGAGTAAAAACAGAAAGAGTTTGATGGACAGTAAAAGCAGAAAGAGTTTGATAGACTGTAAAAGCAGAAACAGTTTGATAGACTGTAAAAACAGAAAGAGTTTGATAGACAGTAAAAACAGAAATAGTTTGATAGAGAAAAAGCAGAAAGAGTTTGATAGACAGTAAAAGCAGAAAGAGTTCGATGGACAGTAAATGAAAAAGAGTTTGATAGACAGTAAACACAGAAAGGGTTTGATAGACAGTAAAAGCAGAAAGAGCTTGATGGACAGTAAAAGCAGAAAGAGTTTGATGGACAGTGAACGCAGAAAGAGTTTGATAGACAGTAAAAGCAGAAAGAGTTTGATGGACAGTAAAAGCAGAAAGAGTTTGATAAACAGTAAAAGCAGAAAGCGTTTGATAGACAGTAAAAGCAGTAAGAGTTTGATAGAACAGTAAACGCAGAAAGTGTTTGATAGAACAGTAAAAGCAGAAAGAGTTTGATAGACAGTAAAAGCAGAAAGAGTTTGATAGACAGTAAAAGCAGAAAGAGTTTGATAGACAGTAAAAGCAAAAAGAGTTTGATATAACAGTAAAAGCAAAAAGAGTTTGATAGACAGTAAAAGCACCAAGAGTTTGATAGACAGTAAAAGCAGAAAGAGATTGATATAGAGAAAAAGCAGAAAGAGTTTGATAGACAGTAAAAGCAGAAAGAGATTGATATAGAGAAAAAGCAGAAAGAGTTTGATAGACAGTAAAAGCAGAAAGAGTTTGATAGACAGTAAAAACAGAAAGAGTTTGATAGACAGTAAAAACAGAAAGAGTTTGATGGACAGTAAAAACAGAAAGAGATTGATGGACAGTAAAATCAAAAAGAGTTTGATAGAACAGTAAAAGCAGAAATAGTTTGATAGAACAGGAAAAGCAAAAAGAGTTTGACAGAACAGTAAAAGGAGAAAGAGTTTGATAGAACAGTAAAAGCAGAAAGAGTTTGATAGAACAGGAAAAGTAAAGAGTTTGATAGAACAGTAAAAGCAGAAAAAGTTTGATTGACAGTAAAAGCAGAAAGAGTTTGATAGAACAGTAAAAGCAGAAAGAGTTTGATAGAAAAGTAAAAGCAGAAAGAGTTTGATAGAACAGTAAAAGCAGAAAGAGTTTGATAGACAGTAAAAGCAGAAAGAGTTTGATAGAGAGTAAAAGCAGAAAGAGTTTGATAGACTGTAAAAGCAGAAACAGTTTGATAGAGAGTAAAAGCAGAAAGAGTTTGATAGACTGTAAAAGCAGAAAGAGTTTGATAGACAGTAAAAGCAGAAACAGTTTGATAGACAGTAAAAGCACAAAGAGTTTGATAGAGAGTAAAAGCAGAAAGAGTTTGATAGAGAGTAAAAGCAGAAACAGTTTGATAGACAGTAAAAGCCGAAAGAGTTTGATAGACAGTAAAACCAGAAAGAGTTTGTTGGAACAGTAAAAGCAGAAAGAATTTGATAGACAGTAAAAGCAGAAAGTGTTTGATAGAACAGTAAAAAGAGAAAGAGTTTGATAGACAGTAAAAGCAGAACAGTTTGATAGACAGTAAAAGCAGAAAGAGTTTGATAGAACAGTAAAAGCAGTAAGAGTTTGATAGAACAGTAAAAGCAGAAAGAGGTTGATAGACAGTAAAAAAAAGAAAGAGTTTGATAGACAGTAAAACGCAGAAAGAGATTGATAGACATTAAAAACAGAAAGAGTTTGATGGACAGTAAAAGCACAAAGAGATGGATAGAGAGAAAAAGCAGAAAGAGTTTGATAGAACAGTAAATGCAGAAAGAGTTTGATAGACAGTAAAAGCAGAATTAGTTTGATGGACAGTAAAAGCAGAAAGAGTTTGATAGACAGTAAAAGCAAAAAGAGTTTGATAGACAGTAAAAGCAGAAAGAGTTTGATAGAGAGTAAAAGCAGAAAGAGTTTGATAGACTGTAAAAGAAGAAACAGTTTGATAGAGAAAAAGCAGAAAGAGTTTGATAGACAGTAAAAGCAGAAAGAGCTTGATGGACAGTAAAAGCAGAAAGAGTTTTATGGACAGTGAACGCAGAAAGAGTTTGATAGACAGTAAAAGCAGAAAGAGTTTGATGGACAGTAAAAGCAGAAAGAGTTTGATAAACAGTAAAAGCAGAAAGCGTTTGATAGACAGTAAAAGCAGTAAGAGTTTGATAGAACAGTAAACGCAGAAAGTGTTTGATAGAACAGTAAAAGCAGAAAGAGTTTGATAGACAGTACAAGCAGAAAGTGTTTGATAGACAGTAAAAGCAGAAAGAGTTTGATAGAACAGTAAAAGCAAAAAGAGTTTGATATAACAGTAAAAGCAAAAAGAGTTTGATAGACAGTAAAAGCACCAAGAGTTTGATAGACAGTAAAAGCAGAAAGAGATTGATTTAGAGAAAAAGCAGAAAGAGTTTGATAGACAGTAAAAGCAGAAAGAGTTTGATAGACAGTAAAAACAGAAAGAGTTTGATGGACAGTAAAAACAGAAAGAGATTGATGGACAGTAAAAGCAAAAAGAGTTTGACAGAACAGTAAAAGGAGAAAGAGTTTGATAGAACAGTAAAAGCAGAAAGAGTTTGATAGAACAGGAAAAGCAAAGAGAGTTTGATAGAACAGTAAAAGCAGAAAAAGTTTGATTGACAGTAAAAGCAGAAAGAGTTTGATAGAACAGTAAAAGCAGAAAGAGTTTGATAGAAAAGTAAAAGCAGAAAGAGTTTGATAGAACAGTAAAAGCAGAAAGAGTTTGATAGACAGTAAAAGCAGAAAGAGTTTGATAGAGAGTAAAAGCAGAAATAGTTTGATAGAACAGGAAAAGCAAAAATAGTTTGACAGAACAGTAAAAGGAGAAAGAGTTTGATAGAACAGTAAAAGCAGAAAGAGTTTGATAGAACAGGAAAAGCAAAGAGAGTTTGATAGAAGAGTAAAAGCAGAAAAAGTTTGATTGACAGTAAAAGCAGAAAGAGTTTGATAGAACAGTAAAAGCAGAAAGAGTTTGATAGAAAAGTAAAAGCAGAAAGAGTTTGATAGAACAGTAAAAGCAGAAAGAGTTTGATAGAAAAGTAAAAGCAGAAAGAGTTTGATAGAACAGTAAAAGCACAAAGAGATGGATAGAGAGAAAAAGCAGAAAGAGTTTGATAGAACAGTAAATGCAGAAAGAGTTTGATAGACAGTAAAAACAGAATTAGTTTGATGGACAGTAAAAGCAGAAAGAGTTTGATAGACAGTAAAAGCAAAAAGAGTTTGATAGACAGTAAAAGCAGAAAGAGTTTGATAGAACAGTAAAAGCAGAAAGAGTTTGATAGACAGTAAAAGCAGAAAGAGTTTGATAGAGAGTAAAAGCAGAAAGAGTTTGATAGACTGTAAAAGAAGAAACCGTTTGATAGAGAAAAAGCAGAAAGAGTTTGATAGACAGTAAAAGCAGAAAGAGCTTGATGGACAGTAAAAGCAGAAAGAGTTTTATGGACAGTGAACGCAGAAAGAGTTTGATAGACAGTAAAAGCAGAAAGAGTTTGATGGACAGTAAAAGCAGAAAGAGTTTGATAAACAGTAAAAGCAGAAAGCGTTTGATAGACAGTAAAAGCAGTAAGAGTTTGATAGAACAGTAAACGCAGAAAGTGTTTGATAGAACAGTAAAAGCAGAAAGAGTTTGATAGACAGTACAAGCAGAAAGTGTTTGATAGACAGTAAAAGCAGAAAGAGTTTGATAGAACAGTAAAAGCAAAAAGAGTTTGATATAACAGTAAAAGCAAAAAGAGTTTGATAGACAGTAAAAGCACCAAGAGTTTGATAGACAGTAAAAGCAGAAAGAGATTGATATAGAGAAAAAGCAGAAAGAGTTTGATAGACAGTAAAAGCAGAAAGAGTTTGATAGACAGTAAAAACAGAAAGAGTTTGATGGACAGTAAAAACAGAAAGAGATTGATGGACAGTAAAAGCAAAAAGAGTTTGACAGAACAGTAAAAGGAGAACGAGTTTGATAGAACAGTAAAAGCAGAAAGAGTTTGATAGAACAGGAAAAGCAAAGAGAGTTTGATAGAACAGTAAAAACAGAAAAAGTTTGATTGACAGTAAAAGCAGAAAGAGTTTGATAGAACAGTAAAAGCAGAAAGAGTTTGATAGAAAAGTAAAAGCAGAAAGAGTTTGATAGAACAGTAAAAGCAGAAAGAGTTTGATAGACAGTAAAAGCAGAAAGAGTTTGATAGAGAGTAAAAGCAGAAATAGTTTGATAGAACAGGAAAAGCAAAAATAGTTTGACAGAACAGTAAAAGGAGAAAGAGTTTGATAGACAGTAAAAGCAAAAAGAGTTTGATAGACAGTAAAAGCAGAAAGAGTTTGATAGAACAGTAAAAGCAGAAAGAGTTTGATAGACAGTAAAAGCAGAAAGAGTTTGATAGAGAGTAAAAGCAGAAAGAGTTTGATAGACTGTAAAAGAAGAAACAGTTTGATAGAGAAAAAGCAGAAAGAGTTTGATAGACAGTAAAAGCAGAAAGAGCTTGATGGACAGTAAAAGCAGAAAGAGTTTTATGGACAGTGAACGCAGAAAGAGTTTGATAGACAGTAAAAGCAGAAAGAGTTTGATGGACAGTAAAAGCAGAAAGAGTTTGATAAACAGTAAAAGCAGAAAGCGTTTGATAGACAGTAAAAGCAGTAAGAGTTTGATAGAACAGTAAACGCAGAAAGTGTTTGATAGAACAGTAAAAGCAGAAAGAGTTTGATAGACAGTACAAGCAGAAAGTGTTTGATAGACAGTAAAAGCAGAAAGAGTTTGATAGAACAGTAAAAGCAAAAAGAGTTTGATACAACAGTAAAAGCAAAAAGAGTTTGATAGACAGTAAAAGCACCAAGAGTTTGATAGACAGTAAAAGCAGAAAGAGATTGATATAGAGAAAAAGCAGAAAGAGTTTGATAGACAGTAAAAGCAGAAAGAGTTTGATAGACAGTAAAAACAGAAAGAGTTTGATGGACAGTAAAAACAGAAAGAGATTGATGGACAGTAAAAGCAAAAAGAGTTTGACAGAACAGTAAAAGGAGAAAGAGTTTGATAGAACAGTAAAAGCAGAAAGAGTTTGATAGAACAGGAAAAGCAAAGAGAGTTTGATAGAACAGTAAAAACAGAAAAAGTTTGATTGACAGTAAAAGCAGAAAGAGTTTGATAGAACAGTAAAAGCAGAAAGAGTTTGATAGAAAAGTAAAAGCAGAAAGAGTTTGATAGAACAGTAAAAGCAGAAAGAGTTTGATAGACAGTAAAAGCAGAAAGAGTTTGATAGAGAGTAAAAGCAGAAATAGTTTGATAGAACAGGAAAAGCAAAAATAGTTTGACAGAACAGTAAAAGGAGAAAGAGTTTGATAGAACAGTAAAAGCAGAAAGAGTTTGATAGAACAGGAAAAGCAAAGAGAGTTTGATAGAACAGTAAAAGCAGAAAAAGTTTGATTGACAGTAAAAGCAGAAAGAGTTTGATAGAACAGTAAAAGCAGAAAGAGTTTGATAGAAAAGTAAAAGCAGAAAGAGTTTGATAGAACAGTAAAAGCAGAAAGAGTTTGATAGACAGTAAAAGCAGAAAGAGTTTGATAGAGAGTAAAAGCAGAAAGAGTTTGATAGACTGTAAAAGCAGAAACAGTTTGATAGAGAGTAAAAGCAGAAAGAGTTTGATAGACTGTAAAAGCAGAAAGAGTTTGATAGACAGTAAAAGCAGAAAGAGTTTGATAGACAGTAAAAGCACAAAGAGTTTGATAGAGAGTAAAAGCAGAAAGAGTTTGATAGAGAGTAAAAGCAGAAACAGTTTGATAGACAGTAAAAGCCGAAAGAGTTTGATAGACAGTAAAAGCAGAAAGAGTTTGTTGGAACAGTAAAAGCAGAAAGAATTTGATAGACAGTAAAAGCAGAAAGAGTTTGATAGAACAGTAAAAAGAGAAAGAGTTTGATAGACAGTAAAAGCAGAACAGTTTGATAGACAGTAAAAGCAGAAAGAGTTTGATAGAACAGTAAAAGCAGTAAGAGTTTGATAGAACAGTAAAAGCAGAAAGAGATTGATAGACAGTAAAAAAAGAAAGAGTTTGATAGACAGTAAAACGCAGAAAGAGATTGATAGACATTAAAAACAGAAAGAGTTTGATGGACAGTAAAAGCACAAAGAGATGGATAGAGAGAAAAAGCAGAAAGAGTTTGATAGAACAGTAAATGCAGAAAGAGTTTGATAGACAGTAAAAGCAGAATTAGTTTGATGGACAGTAAAAGCAGAAAGAGTTTGATAGACAGTAAACGCAGAAAGAGTTTGATAGAGAGTAAAAACAGAAAGAGTTTGATGGACAGTAAAAGCAGAAAGAGTTTGATAGACTGTAAAAGCAGAAACAGTTTGATAGACTGTAAAAACAGAAAGAGTTTGATAGACAGTAAAAACAGAAATAGTTTGATAGAGAAAAAGCAGAAAGAGTTTGATAGACAGTAAAAGCAGAAAGAGTTCGATGGACAGTAAATGAAAAAGAGTTTGATAGACAGTAAACACAGAAAGGGTTTGATAGACAGTAAAAGCAGAAAGAGCTTGATGGACAGTAAAAGCAGAAAGAGTTTGATGGACAGTGAACGCAGAAAGAGTTTGATAGACAGTAAAAGCAGAAAGAGTTTGATGGACAGTAAAAGCAGAAAGAGTTTGATAAACAGTAAAAGCAGAAAGCATTTGATAGACAGTAAAAGCAGTAAGAGTTTGATAGAACAGTAAACGCAGAAAGTGTTTGATAGAACAGTAAAAGCAGAAAGAGTTTGATAGAAAGTAAAAGCAGAAAGAGTTTGATAGACAGTAAAAGCAGAAAGAGTTTGATAGAACAGTAAAAGCAAAAAGAGTTTGATATAACAGTAAAAGCAAAAAGAGTTTGATAGACAGTAAAAGCACCAAGAGTTTGATAGACAGTAAAAGCAGAAAGAGATTGATATAGAGAAAAAGCAGAAAGAGTTTGATAGACAGTAAAAGCAGAAAGAGATTGATATAGAGAAAAAGCAGAAAGAGTTTGATAGACAGTAAAAGCAGAAAGAGTTTGATAGACAGTAAAAACAGAAAGAGTTTGATAGACAGTAAAAACAGAAAGAGTTTGATGGACAGTAAAAACAGAAAGAGATTGATGGACAGTAAAATCAAAAAGAGTTTGATAGAACAGTAAAAGCAGAAATAGTTTGATAGAACAGGAAAAGCAAAAAGAGTTTGACAGAACAGTAAAAGGAGAAAGAGTTTGATAGAACAGTAAAAGCAGAAAGAGTTTGATAGAACAGGAAAAGCAAAGAGTTTGATAGAACAGTAAAAGCAGAAAAAGTTTGATTGACAGTAAAAGCAGAAAGAGTTTGATAGAACAGTAAAAGCAGAAAGAGTTTGATAGAAAAGTAAAAGCAGAAAGAGTTTGATAGAACAGTAAAAGCAGAAAGAGTTTGATAGACAGTAAAAGCAGAAAGAGTTTGATAGAGAGTAAAAGCAGAAAGAGTTTGATAGACTGTAAAAGCAGAAACAGTTTGATAGAGAGTAAAAGCAGAAAGAGTTTGATAGACTGTAAAAGCAGAAAGAGTTTGATAGACAGTAAAAGCAGAAACAGTTTGATAGACAGTAAAAGCACAAAGAGTTTGATAGAGAGTAAAAGCAGAAAGAGTTTGATAGAGAGTAAAAGCAGAAACAGTTTGATAGACAGTAAAAGCCGAAAGAGTTTGATAGACAGTAAAACCAGAAAGAGTTTGTTGGAACAGTAAAAGCAGAAAGAATTTGATAGACAGTAAAAGCAGAAAGAGTTTGATAGAACAGTAAAAAGAGAAAGAGTTTGATAGACAGTAAAAGCAGAACAGTTTGATAGACAGTAAAGGCAGAAAGAGTTTGATAGAACAGTAAAAGCAGTAAGAGTTTGATAGAACAGTAAAAGCAGAAAGAGATTGATAGACAGTAAAAAAAAGAAAGAGTTTGATAGACAGTAAAATGCAGAAAGAGATTGATAGACATTAAAAACAGAAAGAGTTTGATGGACAGTAAAAGCACAAAGAGATGGATAGAGAGAAAAAGCAGAAAGAGTTTGATAGAACAGTAAATGCAGAAAGAGTTTGATAGACAGTAAAAGCAGAATTAGTTTGATGGACAGTAAAAGCAGAAAGAGTTTGATAGACAGTAAAAGCAAAAAGAGTTTGATAGACAGTAAAAGCAGAAAGAGTTTGATAGAACAGTAAAAGCAGAAAGAGTTTGATAGACAGTAAAAGCAGAAAGAGTTTGATAGAGAGTAAAAGCAGAAAGAGTTTGATAGACTGTAAAAGAAGAAACAGTTTGATAGAGAAAAAGCAGAAAGAGTTTGATAGACAGTAAAAGCAGAAAGAGCTTGATGGACAGTAAAAGCAGAAAGAGTTTTATGGACAGTGAACGCAGAAAGAGTTTGATAGACAGTAAAAGCAGAAAGAGTTTGATGGACAGTAAAAGCAGAAAGAGTTTGATAAACAGTAAAAGCAGAAAGCGTTTGATAGACAGTAAAAGCAGTAAGAGTTTGATAGAACAGTAAACGCAGAAAGTGTTTGATAGAACAGTAAAAGCAGAAAGAGTTTGATAGACAGTACAAGCAGAAAGTGTTTGATAGACAGTAAAAGCAGAAAGAGTTTGATAGAACAGTAAAAGCAAAAAGAGTTTGATATAACAGTAAAAGCAAAAAGAGTTTGATAGACAGTAAAAGCACCAAGAGTTTGATAGACAGTAAAAGCAGAAAGAGATTGATATAGAGAAAAAGCAGAAAGAGTTTGATAGACAGTAAAAGCAGAAAGAGTTTGATAGACAGTAAAAACAGAAAGAGTTTGATGGACAGTAAAAACAGAAAGAGATTGATGGACAGTAAAAGCAAAAAGAGTTTGACAGAACAGTAAAAGGAGAAAGAGTTTGATAGAACAGTAAAAGCAGAAAGAGTTTGATAGAACAGGAAAAGCAAAGAGAGTTTGATAGAACAGTAAAAGCAGAAAAAGTTTGATTGACAGTAAAAGCAGAAAGAGTTTGATAGAACAGTAAAAGCAGAAAGAGTTTGATAGAACAGTAAAAGCAGAAAAAGTTTGATTGACAGTAAAAGCAGAAAGAGTTTGATAGAACAGTAAAAGCAGAAAGAGTTTGATAGAAAAGTAAAAGCAGAAGAGTTTGATAGAACAGTAAAAGCAGAAAGAGTTTGATAGACAGTAAAAGCAGAAAGAGTTTGATAGAGAGTAAAAGCAGAAAGAGTTTGATAGACTGTAAAAGCAGAAACAGTTTGATAGAGAGTAAAAGCAGAAAGAGTTTGATAGACTGTAAAAGCAGAAAGAGTTTGATAGACAGTAAAAGCAGAAACAGTTTGATAGACAGTAAAAGCACAAAGAGTTTGATAGAGAGTAAAAGCAGAAAGAGTTTGATAGAGAGTAAAAGCAGAAACAGTTTGATAGACAGTAAAAGCCGAAAGAGTTTGATAGACAGTAAAACCAGAAAGAGTTTGTTGGAACAGTAAAAGCAGAAAGAATTTGATAGACAGTAAAAGCAGAAAGAGTTTGATAGAACAGTAAAAAGAGAAAGAGTTTGATAGACAGTAAAAGCAGAACAGTTTGATAGACAGTAAAAGCAGAAAGAGTTTGATAGAACAGTAAAAGCAGTAAGAGTTTGATAGAACAGTAAAAGCAGAAAGAGATTGATAGACAGTAAAAAAAAGAAAGAGTTTGATAGACAGTAAAACGCAGAAAGAGATTGATAGACATTAAAAACAGAAAGAGTTTGATGGACAGTAAAAGCACAAAGAGATGGATAGAGAGAAAAAGCAGAAAGAGTTTGATAGAACAGTAAATGCAGAAAGAGTTTGATAGACAGTAAAAGCAGAATTAGTTTGATGGACAGTAAAAGCAGAAAGAGTTTGATAGACAGTAAAAGCAAAAAGAGTTTGATAGACAGTAAAAGCAGAAAGAGTTTGATAGAACAGTAAAAGCAGAAAGAGTTTGATAGACAGTAAAAGCAGAAAGAGTTTGATAGAGAGTAAAAGCAGAAAGAGTTTGATAGACTGTAAAAGAAGAAACAGTTTGATAGAGAAAAAGCAGAAAGAGTTTGATAGACAGTAAAAGCAGAAAGAGCTTGATGGACAGTAAAAGCAGAAAGAGTTTTATGGACAGTGAACGCAGAAAGAGTTTGATAGACAGTAAAAGCAGAAAGAGTTTGATGGACAGTAAAAGCAGAAAGAGTTTGATAAACAGTAAAAGCAGAAAGCGTTTGATAGACAGTAAAAGCAGTAAGAGTTTGATAGAACAGTAAACGCAGAAAGTGTTTGATAGAACAGTAAAAGCAGAAAGAGTTTGATAGACAGTACAAGCAGAAAGTGTTTGATAGACAGTAAAAGCAGAAAGAGTTTGATAGAACAGTAAAAGCAAAAAGAGTTTGATATAACAGTAAAAGCAAAAAGAGTTTGATAGACAGTAAAAGCACCAAGAGTTTGATAGACAGTAAAAGCAGAAAGAGATTGATATAGAGAAAAAGCAGAAAGAGTTTGATAGACAGTAAAAGCAGAAAGAGTTTGATAGACAGTAAAAACAGAAAGAGTTTGATGGACAGTAAAAACAGAAAGAGATTGATGGACAGTAAAAACAAAAAGAGTTTGACAGAACAGTAAAAGGAGAAAGAGTTTGATAGAACAGTAAAAGCAGAAAGAGTTTGATAGAACAGGAAAAGCAAAGAGAGTTTGATAGAACAGTAAAAGCAGAAAAAGTTTGATTGACAGTAAAAGCAGAAAGAGTTTGATAGAACAGTAAAAGCAGAAAGAGTTTGATAGAAAAGTAAAAGCAGAAAGAGTTTGATAGAACAGTAAAAGCAGAAACAGTTTGATAGACAGTAAAAGCAGAAAGAGTTTGATAGAGAGTAAAAGCAGAAATAGTTTGATAGAACAGGAAAAGCAAAAATAGTTTGACAGAACAGTAAAAGGAGAAAGAGTTTGATAGAACAGTAAAAGCAGAAAGAGTTTGATAGAACAGGAAAAGCAAAGAGAGTTTGATAGAACAGTAAAAGCAGAAAAAGTTTGATTGACAGTAAAAGCAGAAAGAGTTTGATAGAACAGTAAAAGCAGTAAGAGTTTGATAGAACAGTAAACGCAGAAAGTGTTTGATAGAACAGTAAAAGCAGAAAGAGTTTGATAGACAGTACAAGCAGAAAGTGTTTGATAGACAGTAAAAGCAGAAAGAGTTTGATAGAACAGTAAAAGCAAAAAGAGTTTGATATAACAGTAAAAGCAAAAAGAGTTTGATAGACAGTAAAAGCACCAAGAGTTTGATAGACAGTAAAAGCAGAAAGAGATTGATATAGAGAAAAAGCAGAAAGAGTTTGATAGACAGTAAAAGCAGAAAGAGTTTGATAGACAGTAAAAACAGAAAGAGTTTGATGGACAGTAAAAACAGAAAGAGATTGATGGACAGTAAAAACAAAAAGAGTTTGACAGAACAGTAAAAGGAGAAAGAGTTTGATAGAACAGTAAAAGCAGAAAGAGTTTGATAGAACAGGAAAAGCAAAGAGAGTTTGATAGAACAGTAAAAGCAGAAAAAGTTTGATTGACAGTAAAAGCAGAAAGAGTTTGATAGAACAGTAAAAGCAGAAAGAGTTTGATAGAAAAGTAAAAGCAGAAAGAGTTTGATAGAACAGTAAAAGCAGAAACAGTTTGATAGACAGTAAAAGCAGAAAGAGTTTGATAGAGAGTAAAAGCAGAAATAGTTTGATAGAACAGGAAAAGCAAAAATAGTTTGACAGAACAGTAAAAGGAGAAAGAGTTTGATAGAACAGTAAAAGCAGAAAGAGTTTGATAGAACAGGAAAAGCAAAGAGAGTTTGATAGAACAGTAAAAGCAGAAAAAGTTTGATTGACAGTAAAAGCAGAAAGAGTTTGATAGAACAGTAAAAGCAGAAAGAGTTTGATAGAAAAGTAAAAGCAGAAAGAGTTTGATAGAACAGTAAAAGCAGAAAGAGTTTGATAGAAAAGTAAAAGCAGAAAGAGTTTGATAGAACAGTAAAAGCACAAAGAGATGGATAGAGAGAAAAAGCAGAAAGAGTTTGATAGAACAGTAAATGCAGAAAGAGTTTGATAGACAGTAAAAGCAAAAAGAGTTTGATATAACAGTAAAAGCAAAAAGAGTTTGATAGACAGTAAAAGCACCAAGAGTTTGATAGACAGTAAAAGCAGAAAGAGATTGATATAGAGAAAAAGCAGAAAGAGTTTGATAGACAGTAAAAGCAGAAAGAGTTTGATAGACAGTAAAAACAGAAAGAGTTTGATGGACAGTAAAAACAGAAAGAGATTGATGGACAGTAAAAGCAAAAAGAGTTTGACAGAACAGTAAAAGGAGAAAGAGTTTGATAGAACAGTAAAAGCAGAAAGAGTTTGATAGAACAGGAAAAGCAAAGAGAGTTTGATAGAACAGTAAAAACAGAAAAAGTTTGATTGACAGTAAAAGCAGAAAGAGTTTGATAGAACAGTAAAAGCAGAAAGAGTTTGATAGAAAAGTAAAAGCAGAAAGAGTTTGATAGAACAGTAAAAGCAGAAAGAGTTTGATAGACAGTAAAAGCAGAAAGAGTTTGATAGAGAGTAAAAGCAGAAATAGTTTGATAGAACAGGAAAAGCAAAAATAGTTTGACAGAACAGTAAAAGGAGAAAGAGTTTGATAGAACAGTAAAAGCAGAAAGAGTTTGATAGAACAGGAAAAGCAAAGAGAGTTTGATAGAACAGTAAAAGCAGAAAAAGTTTGATTGACAGTAAAAGCAGAAAGAGTTTGATAGAACAGTAAAAGCAGAAAGAGTTTGATAGAAAAGTAAAAGCAGAAAGAGTTTGATAGAACAGTAAAAGCAGAAAGAGTTTGATAGACAGTAAAAGCAGAAAGAGTTTGATAGAGAGTAAAAGCAGAAAGAGTTTGATAGACTGTAAAAGCAGAAACAGTTTGATAGAGAGTAAAAGCAGAAAGAGTTTGATAGACTGTAAAAGCAGAAACAGTTTGATAGAGAGTAAAAGCAGAAAGAGTTTGATAGACTGTAAAAGCAGAAAGAGTTTGATAGACAGTAAAAGCAGAAAGAGTTTGATAGACAGTAAAAGCACAAAGAGTTTGATAGAGAGTAAAAGCAGAAAGAGTTTGATAGAGAGTAAAAGCAGAAACAGTTTGATAGACAGTAAAAGCCGAAAGAGTTTGATAGACAGTAAAAGCAGAAAGAATTTGATAGACAGTAAAAGCAGAAAGAGTTTGATAGAACAGTAAAAAGAGAAAGAGTTTGATAGACAGTAAAAGCAGAACAGTTTGATAGACAGTAAAAGCAGAAAGAGTTTGATAGAACAGTAAAAGCAGTAAGAGTTTGATAGAACAGTAAAAGCAGAAAGAGATTGATAGACAGTAAAAGCCGAAAGAGTTTGATAGACAGTAAAAGCAGAAAGAATTTGATAGACAGTAAAAGCAGAAAGAGTTTGATAGAACAGTAAAAGCAGAAAGAGTTTGATAGACAGTAAAAGCAGAAAGAGTTTGATAGACAGTAAAAGCACAAAGAGTTTGATAGAGAGTAAAAGCAGAAAGAGTTTGATAGAGAGTAAAAGCAGAAACAGTTTGATAGACAGTAAAAGCCGAAAGAGTTTGATAGACAGTAAAAGCAGAAAGAATTTGATAGACAGTAAAAGCAGAAAGAGTTTGATAGAACAGTAAAAAGAGAAAGAGTTTGATAGACAGTAAAAGCAGAACAGTTTGATAGACAGTAAAAGCAGAAAGAGTTTGATAGAACAGTAAAAGCAGTAAGAGTTTGATAGAACAGTAAAAGCAGAAAGAGATTGATAGACAGTAAAAAAAAGAAAGAGTTTGATAGACAGTAAAACGCAGAAAGAGATTGATAGACATTAAAAACAGAAAGAGTTTGATGGACAGTAAAAGCACAAAGAGATGGATAGAGAGAAAAAGCAGAAAGAGTTTGATAGAACAGTAAATGCAGAAAGAGTTTGATAGACAGTAAAAGCAGAATTAGTTTGATGGACAGTAAAAGCAGAAAGAGTTTGATAGACAGTAAAAGCAAAAAGAGTTTGATAGACAGTAAAAGCAGAAAGAGTTTGATAGAACAGTAAAAGCAGAAAGAGTTTGATAGACAGTAAAAGCAGAAAGAGTTTGATAGAGAGTAAAAGCAGAAAGAGTTTGATAGACTGTAAAAGAAGAAACAGTTTGATAGAGAGTAAAAGCAGAAAGTGTTTGATAGACTGTAAAAGCAGAAAGAGTTTGATAGACAGTAAAAGCAGAAAGAGTTTGATAGAGAGTAAAAGCAGAAAGTGTTTGATAGACTGTAAAAGCAGAAAGAGTTTGATAGACAGTAAAAGCAGAAAGAGTTTGATAGAGAGTAAAAGCAGAAAGAGTTTGATAGAGAGTAAAAGCAGAAACAGTTTGATAGACAGTAAAAGCAGAAACAGTTTGATAGACAGTAAAAGCAGAAAGAGTTTGATAGAGAGTAAAAGCAGAAATAGTTTGATAGAACAGGAAAAGCAAAAATAGTTTGACAGAACAGTAAAAGGAGAAAGAGTTTGATAGAACAGTAAAAGCAGAAAGAGTTTGATAGAACAGGAAAAGCAAAGAGAGTTTGATAGAACAGTAAAAGCAGAAAAAGTTTGATTGACAGTAAAAGCAGAAAGAGTTTGATAGAACAGTAAAAGCAGTAAGAGTTTGATAGAACAGTAAACGCAGAAAGTGTTTGATAGAACAGTAAAAGCAGAAAGAGTTTGATAGACAGTACAAGCAGAAAGTGTTTGATAGACAGTAAAAGCAGAAAGAGTTTGATAGAACAGTAAAAGCAAAAAGAGTTTGATATAACAGTAAAAGCAAAAAGAGTTTGATAGACAGTAAAAGCACCAAGAGTTTGATAGACAGTAAAAGCAGAAAGAGATTGATATAGAGAAAAAGCAGAAAGAGTTTGATAGACAGTAAAAGCAGAAAGAGTTTGATAGACAGTAAAAACAGAAAGAGTTTGATGGACAGTAAAAACAGAAAGAGATTGATGGACAGTAAAAACAAAAAGAGTTTGACAGAACAGTAAAAGGAGAAAGAGTTTGATAGAACAGTAAAAGCAGAAAGAGTTTGATAGAACAGGAAAAGCAAAGAGAGTTTGATAGAACAGTAAAAGCAGAAAAAGTTTGATTGACAGTAAAAGCAGAAAGAGTTTGATAGAACAGTAAAAGCAGAAAGAGTTTGATAGAAAAGTAAAAGCAGAAAGAGTTTGATAGAACAGTAAAAGCAGAAACAGTTTGATAGACAGTAAAAGCAGAAAGAGTTTGATAGAGAGTAAAAGCAGAAATAGTTTGATAGAACAGGAAAAGCAAAAATAGTTTGACAGAACAGTAAAAGGAGAAAGAGTTTGATAGAACAGTAAAAGCAGAAAGAGTTTGATAGAACAGGAAAAGCAAAGAGAGTTTGATAGAACAGTAAAAGCAGAAAAAGTTTGATTGACAGTAAAAGCAGAAAGAGTTTGATAGAACAGTAAAAGCAGAAAGAGTTTGATAGAAAAGTAAAAGCAGAAAGAGTTTGATAGAACAGTAAAAGCAGAAAGAGTTTGATAGAAAAGTAAAAGCAGAAAGAGTTTGATAGAACAGTAAAAGCACAAAGAGATGGATAGAGAGAAAAAGCAGAAAGAGTTTGATAGAACAGTAAATGCAGAAAGAGTTTGATAGACAGTAAAAGCAAAAAGAGTTTGATATAACAGTAAAAGCAAAAAGAGTTTGATAGACAGTAAAAGCACCAAGAGTTTGATAGACAGTAAAAGCAGAAAGAGATTGATATAGAGAAAAAGCAGAAAGAGTTTGATAGACAGTAAAAGCAGAAAGAGTTTGATAGACAGTAAAAACAGAAAGAGTTTGATGGACAGTAAAAACAGAAAGAGATTGATGGACAGTAAAAGCAAAAAGAGTTTGACAGAACAGTAAAAGGAGAAAGAGTTTGATAGAACAGTAAAAGCAGAAAGAGTTTGATAGAACAGGAAAAGCAAAGAGAGTTTGATAGAACAGTAAAAACAGAAAAAGTTTGATTGACAGTAAAAGCAGAAAGAGTTTGATAGAACAGTAAAAGCAGAAAGAGTTTGATAGAAAAGTAAAAGCAGAAAGAGTTTGATAGAACAGTAAAAGCAGAAAGAGTTTGATAGACAGTAAAAGCAGAAAGAGTTTGATAGAGAGTAAAAGCAGAAATAGTTTGATAGAACAGGAAAAGCAAAAATAGTTTGACAGAACAGTAAAAGGAGAAAGAGTTTGATAGAACAGTAAAAGCAGAAAGAGTTTGATAGAACAGGAAAAGCAAAGAGAGTTTGATAGAACAGTAAAAGCAGAAAAAGTTTGATTGACAGTAAAAGCAGAAAGAGTTTGATAGAACAGTAAAAGCAGAAAGAGTTTGATAGAAAAGTAAAAGCAGAAAGAGTTTGATAGAACAGTAAAAGCAGAAAGAGTTTGATAGACAGTAAAAGCAGAAAGAGTTTGATAGAGAGTAAAAGCAGAAAGAGTTTGATAGACTGTAAAAGCAGAAACAGTTTGATAGAGAGTAAAAGCAGAAAGAGTTTGATAGACTGTAAAAGCAGAAACAGTTTGATAGAGAGTAAAAGCAGAAAGAGTTTGATAGACTGTAAAAGCAGAAAGAGTTTGATAGACAGTAAAAGCAGAAAGAGTTTGATAGACAGTAAAAGCACAAAGAGTTTGATAGAGAGTAAAAGCAGAAAGAGTTTGATAGAGAGTAAAAGCAGAAACAGTTTGATAGACAGTAAAAGCCGAAAGAGTTTGATAGACAGTAAAAGCAGAAAGAATTTGATAGACAGTAAAAGCAGAAAGAGTTTGATAGAACAGTAAAAAGAGAAAGAGTTTGATAGACAGTAAAAGCAGAACAGTTTGATAGACAGTAAAAGCAGAAAGAGTTTGATAGAACAGTAAAAGCAGTAAGAGTTTGATAGAACAGTAAAAGCAGAAAGAGATTGATAGACAGTAAAAGCCGAAAGAGTTTGATAGACAGTAAAAGCAGAAAGAATTTGATAGACAGTAAAAGCAGAAAGAGTTTGATAGAACAGTAAAAGCAGAAAGAGTTTGATAGACAGTAAAAGCAGAAAGAGTTTGATAGACAGTAAAAGCACAAAGAGTTTGATAGAGAGTAAAAGCAGAAAGAGTTTGATAGAGAGTAAAAGCAGAAACAGTTTGATAGACAGTAAAAGCCGAAAGAGTTTGATAGACAGTAAAAGCAGAAAGAATTTGATAGACAGTAAAAGCAGAAAGAGTTTGATAGAACAGTAAAAAGAGAAAGAGTTTGATAGACAGTAAAAGCAGAACAGTTTGATAGACAGTAAAAGCAGAAAGAGTTTGATAGAACAGTAAAAGCAGTAAGAGTTTGATAGAACAGTAAAAGCAGAAAGAGATTGATAGACAGTAAAAAAAAGAAAGAGTTTGATAGACAGTAAAACGCAGAAAGAGATTGATAGACATTAAAAACAGAAAGAGTTTGATGGACAGTAAAAGCACAAAGAGATGGATAGAGAGAAAAAGCAGAAAGAGTTTGATAGAACAGTAAATGCAGAAAGAGTTTGATAGACAGTAAAAGCAGAATTAGTTTGATGGACAGTAAAAGCAGAAAGAGTTTGATAGACAGTAAAAGCAAAAAGAGTTTGATAGACAGTAAAAGCAGAAAGAGTTTGATAGAACAGTAAAAGCAGAAAGAGTTTGATAGACAGTAAAAGCAGAAAGAGTTTGATAGAGAGTAAAAGCAGAAAGAGTTTGATAGACTGTAAAAGAAGAAACAGTTTGATAGAGAGTAAAAGCAGAAAGTGTTTGATAGACTGTAAAAGCAGAAAGAGTTTGATAGACAGTAAAAGCAGAAAGAGTTTGATAGAGAGTAAAAGCAGAAAGTGTTTGATAGACTGTAAAAGCAGAAAGAGTTTGATAGACAGTAAAAGCAGAAAGAGTTTGATAGAGAGTAAAAGCAGAAAGAGTTTGATAGAGAGTAAAAGCAGAAACAGTTTGATAGACAGTAAAAGCAGAAAGAGTTTGATAGACAGTAAAAGCAGAAAGAGTTTGATAGACAGTAAAAGCAGAAAGAGTTTGATAGACAGTAAAAGCAGAAAGAGTTTGATAAAACAGTAAAAAGAGAAAGAGTTTGATAGACAGTAAAAGCAGAAACAGTTTGATAGACAGTAAAAGCAGAAAGAGTTTGATAGAACAGTAAAAGCAGAAAGAGTTTGATAGAACAGTAAAAGCAGAAAGAGTTTGATAGACAGTAAAAAAAGAAAGAGTTTGATATACAGTAAAACGCAGAAAGAGATTGATAGACAGTAAAAACAGGAAGAGTTTGATAGACAGTAAACGCAGAAAGAGTTTGATAGACATTAAAAACAGAAAGAGTTTGATAGAACAGTAAAAGCAGAAAGAGTTTGATAGACAGTAAAAGCAAAAAGAGTTTGATAGACAGTAAAAGCAGAAAGAGTTTGATAGACAGTAAAAGCAGAAAGAGTTTGATGGAACAGTAAAAGCAGAAAGAGTTTGACGGACAGTAAAAGCAGAAAGAGTTTGATAGAGAGTAAAAGCAGAAATAGTTTGATAGAACAGGAAAAGCAAAAATAGTTTGACAGAACAGTAAAAGGAGAAAGAGTTTGATAGAACAGTAAAAGCAGAAAGAGTTTGATAGAACAGGAAAAGCAAAGAGAGTTTGATAGAACAGTAAAAGCAGAAAAAGTTTGATTGACAGTAAAAGCAGAAAGAGTTTGATAGAACAGTAAAAGCAGAAAGAGTTTGATAGAAAAGTAAAAGCAGAAAGAGTTTGATAGAACAGTAAAAGCAGAAAGAGTTTGATAGACAGTAAAAGCAGAAAGAGTTTGATAGAGAGTAAAAGCAGAAAGAGTTTGATAGACTGTAAAAGCAGAAACAGTTTGATAGAGAGTAAAAGCAGAAAGAGTTTGATAGACTGTAAAAGCAGAAACAGTTTGATAGAGAGTAAAAGCAGAAAGAGTTTGATAGACTGTAAAAGCAGAAAGAGTTTGATAGACAGTAAAAGCAGAAAGAGTTTGATAGACAGTAAAAGCACAAAGAGTTTGATAGAGAGTAAAAGCAGAAAGAGTTTGATAGAGAGTAAAAGCAGAAACAGTTTGATAGACAGTAAAAGCCGAAAGAGTTTGATAGACAGTAAAAGCAGAAAGAGTTTGTTGGAACAGTAAAAGCAGAAAGAATTTGATAGACAGTAAAAGCAGAAAGAGTTTGATAGAACAGTAAAAAGAGAAAGAGTTTGATAGACAGTAAAAGCAGAACAGTTTGATAGACAGTAAAAGCAGTAAGAGTTTGATAGAACAGTAAAAGCAGAAAGAGATTGATAGACAGTAAAAAAAGAAAGAGTTTGATAGACAGTAAAACGCAGAAAGAGATTGATAGACATTAAAAACAGAAAGAGTTTGATGGACAGTAAAAGCACAAAGAGATGGATAGAGAGAAAAAGCAGAAAGAGTTTGATAGAACAGTAAATGCAGAAAGAGTTTGATAGACAGTAAAAGCAGAATTAGTTTGATGGACAGTAAAAGCAGAAAGAGTTTGATAGACAGTAAAAGCAAAAAGAGTTTGATAGACAGTAAAAGCAGAAAGAGTTTGATAGAACAGTAAAAGCAAAAAGAGTTTGGTGGACAGTAAAAGCAGAAAGTGTTTGATAGAACAGTAAAAGCAGAAAGAGTTTGATAGACAGTATAAGCAGAAAGTGTTTGATAGACAGTAAAAGCACAAAGAGTTTGATAGAAAAGTAAACGCAGAAAGTGTTTGATAGAACAGTAAAAGCAGAAAGAGTTTGATAGACAGTACAAGCAGAAAGTGTTTGATAGACAGTAAAAGCAGAAAGAGTTTGATAGAACAGTAAAAGCAAAAAGAGTTTGATATAACAGTAAAAGCAAAAAGAGTTTGATAGACAGTAAAAGCACCAAGAGTTTGATAGACAGTAAAAGCAGAAAGAGATTGATATAGAGAAAAAGCAGAAAGAGTTTGATAGACAGTAAAAGCAGAAAGAGTTTGATAGACAGTAAAAACAGAAAGAGTTTGATGGACAGTAAAAACAGAAAGAGATTGATGGACAGTAAAAGCAAAAAGAGTTTGACAGAACAGTAAAAGGAGAAAGAGTTTGATAGAACAGTAAAAGCAGAAAGAGTTTGATAGAACAGGAAAAGCAAAGAGAGTTTGATAGAACAGTAAAAGCAGAAAAAGTTTGATTGACAGTAAAAGCAGAAAGAGTTTGATAGAACAGTAAAAGCAGAAAGAGTTTGATAGAAAAGTAAAAGCAGAAAGAGTTTGATAGAACAGTAAAAGCAGAAACAGTTTGATAGACAGTAAAAGCAGAAAGAGTTTGATAGAACAGTAAATGCAGAAAGAGTTTGATAGACAGTAAAAGCAGAATTAGTTTGATGGACAGTAAAAGCAGAAAGAGTTTGATAGACAGTAAAAGCAAAAAGAGTTTGATAGACAGTAAAAGCAGAAAGAGTTTGATAGAACAGTAAAAGCAGAAAGAGTTTGATAGACAGTAAAAGCAGAAAGAGTTTGATAGAGAGTAAAAGCAGAAAGAGTTTGATAGACTGTAAAAGAAGAAACAGTTTGATAGAGAAAAAGCAGAAAGAGTTTGATAGACAGTAAAAGCAGAAAGAGCTTGATGGACAGTAAAAGCAGAAAGAGTTTTATGGACAGTGAACGCAGAAAGAGTTTGATAGACAGTAAAAGCAGAAAGAGTTTGATGGACAGTAAAAGCAGAAAGAGTTTGATAAACAGTAAAAGCAGAAAGCGTTTGATAGACAGTAAAAGCAGTAAGAGTTTGATAGAACAGTAAACGCAGAAAGTGTTTGATAGAACAGTAAAAGCAGAAAGAGTTTGATAGACAGTACAAGCAGAAAGTGTTTGATAGACAGTAAAAGCAGAAAGAGTTTGATGGACAGTAAAAACAGAAAGAGATTGATGGACAGTAAAAGCAAAAAGAGTTTGACAGAACAGTAAAAGGAGAAAGAGTTTGATAGAACAGTAAAAGCAGAAAGAGTTTGATAGAACAGGAAAAGCAAAGAGAGTTTGATAGAACAGTAAAAACAGAAAAAGTTTGATTGACAGTAAAAGCAGAAAGAGTTTGATAGAACAGTAAAAGCAGAAAGAGTTTGATAGAAAAGTAAAAGCAGAAAGAGTTTGATAGAACAGTAAAAGCAGAAAGAGTTTGATAGACAGTAAAAGCAGAAAGAGTTTGATAGAGAGTAAAAGCAGAAATAGTTTGATAGAACAGGAAAAGCAAAAATAGTTTGACAGAACAGTAAAAGGAGAAAGAGTTTGATAGAACAGTAAAAGCAGAAAGAGTTTGATAGAACAGGAAAAGCAAAGAGAGTTTGATAGAACAGTAAAAGCAGAAAAAGTTTGATTGACAGTAAAAGCAGAAAGAGTTTGATAGAACAGTAAAAGCAGAAAGAGTTTGATAGAAAAGTAAAAGCAGAAAGAGTTTGATAGAACAGTAAAAGCAGAAAGAGTTTGATAGACAGTAAAAGCAGAAAGAGTTTGATAGAGAGTAAAAGCAGAAAGAGTTTGATAGACTGTAAAAGCAGAAACAGTTTGATAGAGAGTAAAAGCAGAAAGAGTTTGATAGACTGTAAAAGCAGAAACAGTTTGATAGAGAGTAAAAGCAGAAAGAGTTTGATAGACTGTAAAAGCAGAAAGAGTTTGATAGACAGTAAAAGCAGAAAGAGTTTGATAGACAGTAAAAGCAGAATTAGTTTGATGGACAGTAAAAGCAGAAAGAGTTTGATAGACAGTAAAAGCAAAAAGAGTTTGATAGACAGTAAAAGCAGAAAGAGTTTGATAGAACAGTAAAAGCAGAAAGAGTTTGATAGACAGTAAAAGCAGAAAGAGTTTGATAGAGAGTAAAAGCAGAAAGAGTTTGATAGACTGTAAAAGAAGAAACAGTTTGATAGAGAGTAAAAGCAGAAAGTGTTTGATAGACTGTAAAAGCAGAAAGAGTTTGATAGACAGTAAAAGCAGAAAGAGTTTGATAGAGAGTAAAAGCAGAAAGAGTTTGATAGAGAGTAAAAGCAGAAACAGTTTGATAGACAGTAAAAGCAGAAAGAGTTTGATAGACAGTAAAAGCAGAAAGAGTTTGATAGACAGTAAAAGCAGAAAGAGTTTGATAGACAGTAAAAGCAGAAAGAGTTTGATAAAACAGTAAAAAGAGAAAGAGTTTGATAGACAGTAAAAGCAGAAACAGTTTGATAGACAGTAAAAGCAGAAAGAGTTTGATAGAACAGTAAAAGCAGAAAGAGTTTGATAGAACAGTAAAAGCAGAAAGAGTTTGATAGACAGTAAAAAAAGAAAGAGTTTGATATACAGTAAAACGCAGAAAGAGATTGATAGACAGTAAAAACAGAAAGAGTTTGATAGAACAGTAAAAGCAGAAAGAGTTTGATAGACAGTAAAAGCAAAAAGAGTTTGATAGACAGTAAAAGCAGAAAGAGTTTGATAGACAGTAAAAGCAGAAAGAGTTTGATGGAACAGTAAAAGCAGAAAGAGTTTGACGGACAGTAAAAGCAGAAAGAGTTTGATAGAACAGTAAAAGCAAAAAGAGTTTGGTGGACAGTAAAAGCAGAAAGTGTTTGATAGAACAGTAAAAGCAGAAAGAGTTTGATAGACAGTAAAAGCAGAAAGTGTTTGATAGACAGTAAAAGCACAAAGAGTTTGATAGAAAAGTAAAAGCAGAAAGTGTTTGATAGAACAGTAAAAGCAAAAAGAGTTTGATAGACAGTAAAAGCAGAAAGAGTTTGATAGACAGTAAAAGCAGAAATTGTTTGATAGACAGTAAAAGCAGAAAGTGTTTGATAGAACAGTAAAAGCAAAAAGAGTTTGATAGACAGTAAAAGCAGAAAGAGTTTGATAGACAGTAAAAGCAGAAATTGTTTGATAGACAGTAAAAGCAGAAAGAGTTTGATAGACAGTAAAAGCAGAAAGAGTTTGATAGACAGTAAAAACAGAAAGAGTTTGATGGACAGTAAAAACAGAAAGAGATTGATGGACAGTAAAAGCAAAAAGAGTTTGACAGAACAGTAAAAGGAGAAAGAGTTTGATAGAACAGTAAAAGCAGAAAGAGTTTGATAGAACAGGAAAAGCAAAGAGAGTTTGATAGAACAGTAAAAGCAGAAAAAGTTTGATTGACAGTAAAAGCAGAAAGAGTTTGATAGAACAGTAAAAGCAGAAAGAGTTTGATAGAAAAGTAAAAGCAGAAAGAGTTTGATAGAACAGTAAAAGCAGAAACAGTTTGATAGACAGTAAAAGCAGAAAGAGTTTGATAGAACAGGAAAAGCAAAAATAGTTTGATAGAAAAGTAAAAGCAGAAAGAGTTTGATAGAACAGTAAAAGCACAAAGAGATGGATAGAGAGAAAAAGCAGAAAGAGTTTGATAGAACAGTAAATGCAGAAAGAGTTTGATAGACAGTAAAAGCAGAATTAGTTTGATGGACAGTAAAAGCAGAAAGAGTTTGATAGACAGTAAAAGCAAAAAGAGTTTGATAGACAGTAAAAGCAGAAAGAGTTTGATAGAACAGTAAAAGCAGAAAGAGTTTGATAGACAGTAAAAGCAGAAAGAGTTTGATAGAGAGTAAAAGCAGAAAGAGTTTGATAGACTGTAAAAGAAGAAACAGTTTGATAGAGAAAAAGCAGAAAGAGTTTGATAGACAGTAAAAGCAGAAAGAGCTTGATGGACAGTAAAAGCAGAAAGAGTTTTATGGACAGTGAACGCAGAAAGAGTTTGATAGACAGTAAAAGCAGAAAGAGTTTGATGGACAGTAAAAGCAGAAAGAGTTTGATAAACAGTAAAAGCAGAAAGCGTTTGATAGACAGTAAAAGCAGTAAGAGTTTGATAGAACAGTAAACGCAGAAAGTGTTTGATAGAACAGTAAAAGCAGAAAGAGTTTGATAGACAGTACAAGCAGAAAGTGTTTGATAGACAGTAAAAGCAGAAAGAGTTTGATGGACAGTAAAAACAGAAAGAGATTGATGGACAGTAAAAGCAAAAAGAGTTTGACAGAACAGTAAAAGGAGAAAGAGTTTGATAGAACAGTAAAAGCAGAAAGAGTTTGATAGAACAGGAAAAGCAAAGAGAGTTTGATAGAACAGTAAAAACAGAAAAAGTTTGATTGACAGTAAAAGCAGAAAGAGTTTGATAGAACAGTAAAAGCAGAAAGAGTTTGATAGAAAAGTAAAAGCAGAAAGAGTTTGATAGAACAGTAAAAGCAGAAAGAGTTTGATAGACAGTAAAAGCAGAAAGAGTTTGATAGAGAGTAAAAGCAGAAATAGTTTGATAGAACAGGAAAAGCAAAAATAGTTTGACAGAACAGTAAAAGGAGAAAGAGTTTGATAGAACAGTAAAAGCAGAAAGAGTTTGATAGAACAGGAAAAGCAAAGAGAGTTTGATAGAACAGTAAAAGCAGAAAAAGTTTGATTGACAGTAAAAGCAGAAAGAGTTTGATAGAACAGTAAAAGCAGAAAGAGTTTGATAGAAAAGTAAAAGCAGAAAGAGTTTGATAGAACAGTAAAAGCAGAAAGAGTTTGATAGACAGTAAAAGCAGAAAGAGTTTGATAGAGAGTAAAAGCAGAAAGAGTTTGATAGACTGTAAAAGCAGAAACAGTTTGATAGAGAGTAAAAGCAGAAAGAGTTTGATAGACTGTAAAAGCAGAAACAGTTTGATAGAGAGTAAAAGCAGAAAGAGTTTGATAGACTGTAAAAGCAGAAAGAGTTTGATAGACAGTAAAAGCAGAAAGAGTTTGATAGACAGTAAAAGCACAAAGAGTTTGATAGAGAGTAAAAGCAGAAAGAGTTTGATAGAGAGTAAAAGCAGAAACAGTTTGATAGACAGTAAAAGCCGAAAGAGTTTGATAGACAGTAAAAGCAGAAAGAGTTTGTTGGAACAGTAAAAGCAGAAAGAATTTGATAGACAGTAAAAGCAGAAAGAGTTTGATAGAACAGTAAAAAGAGAAAGAGTTTGATAGACAGTAAAAGCAGAACAGTTTGATAGACAGTAAAAGCAGAAAGAGTTTGATAGAACAGTAAAAGCAGTAAGAGTTTGATAGAACAGTAAAAGCAGAAAGAGATTGATAGACAGTAAAAAAAGAAAGAGTTTGATAGACAGTAAAACGCAGAAAGAGATTGATAGACATTAAAAACAGAAAGAGTTTGATGGACAGTAAAAGCACAAAGAGATGGATAGAGAGAAAAAGCAGAAAGAGTTTGATAGAACAGTAAATGCAGAAAGAGTTTGATAGACAGTAAAAGCAGAATTAGTTTGATGGACAGTAAAAGCAGAAAGAGTTTGATAGACAGTAAAAGCAAAAAGAGTTTGATAGACAGTAAAAGCAGAAAGAGTTTGATAGAACAGTAAAAGCAGAAAGAGTTTGATAGACAGTAAAAGCAGAAAGAGTTTGATAGAGAGTAAAAGCAGAAAGAGTTTGATAGACTGTAAAAGAAGAAACAGTTTGATAGAGAGTAAAAGCAGAAAGTGTTTGATAGACTGTAAAAGCAGAAAGAGTTTGATAGACAGTAAAAGCAGAAAGAGTTTGATAGAGAGTAAAAGCAGAAAGAGTTTGATAGAGAGTAAAAGCAGAAACAGTTTGATAGACAGTAAAAGCAGAAAGAGTTTGATAGACAGTAAAAGCAGAAAGAGTTTGATAGACAGTAAAAGCAGAAAGAGTTTGATAAAACAGTAAAAAGAGAAAGAGTTTGATAGACAGTAAAAGCAGAAACAGTTTGATAGACAGTAAAAGCAGAAAGAGTTTGATAGAACAGTAAAAGCAGAAAGAGTTTGATAGAACAGTAAAAGCAGAAAGAGTTTGATAGACAGTAAAAAAAGAAAGAGTTTGATATACAGTAAAACGCAGAAAGAGATTGATAGACAGTAAAAACAGAAAGAGTTTGATAGAACAGTAAAAGCAGAAAGAGTTTGATAGACAGTAAAAGCAAAAAGAGTTTGATAGACAGTAAAAGCAGAAAGAGTTTGATAGACAGTAAAAGCAGAAAGAGTTTGATGGAACAGTAAAAGCAGAAAGAGTTTGACGGACAGTAAAAGCAGAAAGAGTTTGATAGAACAGTAAAAGCAAAAAGAGTTTGGTGGACAGTAAAAGCAGAAAGTGTTTGATAGAACAGTAAAAGCAGAAAGAGTTTGATAGACAGTAAAAGCAGAAAGTGTTTGATAGACAGTAAAAGCACAAAGAGTTTGATAGAAAAGTAAAAGCAGAAAGTGTTTGATAGAACAGTAAAAGCAAAAAGAGTTTGATAGACAGTAAAAGCAGAAAGAGTTTGATAGACAGTAAAAGCAGAAATTGTTTGATAGACAGTAAAAGCAGAAAGTGTTTGATAGAACAGTAAAAGCAAAAAGAGTTTGATAGACAGTAAAAGCAGAAAGAGTTTGATAGACAGTAAAAGCAGAAATTGTTTGATAGACAGTAAAAGCAGAAAGAGTTTGATAGACAGTAAAAGCAGAAAGAGTTTGATAGACAGTAAAAACAGAAAGAGTTTGATGGACAGTAAAAACAGAAAGAGATTGATGGACAGTAAAAGCAAAAAGAGTTTGACAGAACAGTAAAAGGAGAAAGAGTTTGATAGAACAGTAAAAGCAGAAAGAGTTTGATAGAACAGGAAAAGCAAAGAGAGTTTGATAGAACAGTAAAAGCAGAAAAAGTTTGATTGACAGTAAAAGCAGAAAGAGTTTGATAGAACAGTAAAAGCAGAAAGAGTTTGATAGAAAAGTAAAAGCAGAAAGAGTTTGATAGAACAGTAAAAGCAGAAACAGTTTGATAGACAGTAAAAGCAGAAAGAGTTTGATAGAACAGGAAAAGCAAAAATAGTTTGATAGAAAAGTAAAAGCAGAAAGAGTTTGATAGAACAGTAAAAGCACAAAGAGATGGATAGAGAGAAAAAGCAGAAAGAGTTTGATAGAACAGTAAATGCAGAAAGAGTTTGATAGACAGTAAAAGCAGAATTAGTTTGATGGACAGTAAAAGCAGAAAGAGTTTGATAGACAGTAAAAGCAAAAAGAGTTTGATAGACAGTAAAAGCAGAAAGAGTTTGATAGAACAGTAAAAGCAGAAAGAGTTTGATAGACAGTAAAAGCAGAAAGAGTTTGATAGAGAGTAAAAGCAGAAAGAGTTTGATAGACTGTAAAAGAAGAAACAGTTTGATAGAGAAAAAGCAGAAAGAGTTTGATAGACAGTAAAAGCAGAAAGAGCTTGATGGACAGTAAAAGCAGAAAGAGTTTTATGGACAGTGAACGCAGAAAGAGTTTGATAGACAGTAAAAGCAGAAAGAGTTTGATGGACAGTAAAAGCAGAAAGAGTTTGATAAACAGTAAAAGCAGAAAGCGTTTGATAGACAGTAAAAGCAGTAAGAGTTTGATAGAACAGTAAACGCAGAAAGTGTTTGATAGAACAGTAAAAGCAGAAAGAGTTTGATAGACAGTACAAGCAGAAAGTGTTTGATAGACAGTAAAAGCAGAAAGAGTTTGATGGACAGTAAAAACAGAAAGAGATTGATGGACAGTAAAAGCAAAAAGAGTTTGACAGAACAGTAAAAGGAGAAAGAGTTTGATAGAACAGTAAAAGCAGAAAGAGTTTGATAGAACAGGAAAAGCAAAGAGAGTTTGATAGAACAGTAAAAACAGAAAAAGTTTGATTGACAGTAAAAGCAGAAAGAGTTTGATAGAACAGTAAAAGCAGAAAGAGTTTGATAGAAAAGTAAAAGCAGAAAGAGTTTGATAGAACAGTAAAAGCAGAAAGAGTTTGATAGACAGTAAAAGCAGAAAGAGTTTGATAGAGAGTAAAAGCAGAAATAGTTTGATAGAACAGGAAAAGCAAAAATAGTTTGACAGAACAGTAAAAGGAGAAAGAGTTTGATAGAACAGTAAAAGCAGAAAGAGTTTGATAGAACAAGAAAAGCAAAGAGAGTTTGATAGAACAGTAAAAGCAGAAAAAGTTTGATTGACAGTAAAAGCAGAAAGAGTTTGATAGAACAGTAAAAGCAGAAAGAGTTTGATAGAAAAGTAAAAGCAGAAAGAGTTTGATAGAACAGTAAAAGCAGAAAGAGTTTGATAGACAGTAAAAGCAGAAAGAGTTTGATAGAGAGTAAAAGCAGAAAGAGTTTGATAGACTGTAAAAGCAGAAACAGTTTGATAGAGAGTAAAAGCAGAAAGAGTTTGATAGACTGTAAAAGCAGAAACAGTTTGATAGAGAGTAAAAGCAGAAAGAGTTTGATAGACTGTAAAAGCAGAAAGAGTTTGATAGACAGTAAAAGCAGAAAGAGTTTGATAGACAGTAAAAGCACAAAGAGTTTGATAGAGAGTAAAAGCAGAAAGAGTTTGATAGAGAGTAAAAGCAGAAACAGTTTGATAGACAGTAAAAGCCGAAAGAGTTTGATAGACAGTAAAAGCAGAAAGAGTTTGTTGGAACAGTAAAAGCAGAAAGAATTTGATAGACAGTAAAAGCAGAAAGAGTTTGATAGAACAGTAAAAAGAGAAAGAGTTTGATAGACAGTAAAAGCAGAACAGTTTGATAGACAGTAAAAGCAGAAAGAGTTTGATAGAACAGTAAAAGCAGTAAGAGTTTGATAGAACAGTAAAAGCAGAAAGAGATTGATAGACAGTAAAAAAAGAAAGAGTTTGATAGACAGTAAAACGCAGAAAGAGATTGATAGACATTAAAAACAGAAAGAGTTTGATGGACAGTAAAAGCACAAAGAGATGGATAGAGAGAAAAAGCAGAAAGAGTTTGATAGAACAGTAAATGCAGAAAGAGTTTGATAGACAGTAAAAGCAGAATTAGTTTGATGGACAGTAAAAGCAGAAAGAGTTTGATAGACAGTAAAAGCAAAAAGAGTTTGATAGACAGTAAAAGCAGAAAGAGTTTGATAGAACAGTAAAAGCAGAAAGAGTTTGATAGACAGTAAAAGCAGAAAGAGTTTGATAGAGAGTAAAAGCAGAAAGAGTTTGATAGACTGTAAAAGAAGAAACAGTTTGATAGAGAGTAAAAGCAGAAAGTGTTTGATAGACTGTAAAAGCAGAAAGAGTTTGATAGACAGTAAAAGCAGAAAGAGTTTGATAGAGAGTAAAAGCAGAAAGAGTTTGATAGAGAGTAAAAGCAGAAACAGTTTGATAGACAGTAAAAGCAGAAAGAGTTTGATAGACAGTAAAAGCAGAAAGAGTTTGATAGACAGTAAAAGCAGAAAGAGTTTGATAAAACAGTAAAAAGAGAAAGAGTTTGATAGACAGTAAAAGCAGAAACAGTTTGATAGACAGTAAAAGCAGAAAGAGTTTGATAGAACAGTAAAAGCAGAAAGAGTTTGATAGAACAGTAAAAGCAGAAAGAGTTTGATAGACAGTAAAAAAAGAAAGAGTTTGATATACAGTAAAACGCAGAAAGAGATTGATAGACAGTAAAAACAGGAAGAGTTTGATAGACAGTAAACGCAGAAAGAGTTTGATAGACATTAAAAACAGAAAGAGTTTGATAGAACAGTAAAAGCAGAAAGAGTTTGATAGACAGTAAAAGCAAAAAGAGTTTGATAGACAGTAAAAGCAGAAAGAGTTTGATAGACAGTAAAAGCAGAAAGAGTTTGATGGAACAGTAAAAGCAGAAAGAGTTTGACGGACAGTAAAAGCAGAAAGAGTTTGATAGAACAGTAAAAGCAAAAAGAGTTTGGTGGACAGTAAAAGCAGAAAGTGTTTGATAGAACAGTAAAAGCAGAAAGAGTTTGATAGACAGTAAAAGCAGAAAGTGTTTGATAGACAGTAAAAGCACAAAGAGTTTGATAGAAAAGTAAAAGCAGAAAGTGTTTGATAGAACAGTAAAAGCAAAAAGAGTTTGATAGACAGTAAAAGCAGAAAGAGTTTGATAGACAGTAAAAGCAGAAATTGTTTGATAGACAGTAAAAGCAGAAAGTGTTTGATAGAACAGTAAAAGCAAAAAGAGTTTGATAGACAGTAAAAGCAGAAAGAGTTTGATAGACAGTAAAAGCAGAAATTGTTTGATAGACAGTAAAAGCAGAAAGAGTTTGATAGACAGTAAAAGCAGAAAGAGTTTGATAGACAGTAAAAGCAGAAAGAGTTTGATAGACAGTAAAAGCAGAAAGAGTTTGATAGAACAGTAAAAGCAGAAAGAGTTTGATAGACAGTAAAAGCAAAAAGAGTTTGATAGACAGTAAAAGCAGAAAGAGTTTGATAGACAGTAAAAGCAGAAAGAGTTTGATAGACAGTAAAAGCAAAAAGAGTTTGATAGACAGTAAAAGCAGAAAGAGATTGATATAGAGAAAAAGCAGAAAGAGTTTGATAGACAATAAAACGCAGAAAGAGATTGATAGACAGTAAAAGCAGAAAGAGTTTGATAGACAGTAAAAGCAGAAAGAGTTTGATGGAACAGTAAAAGCAGAAAGAGTTTGATAGACAGTAAAAGCAGAAACAGTTTGATAGACAGTAAAAGCAGAAAGTGTTTGATAGAACAGTAAACGCAGAAAGAGTTTGATAGAACAGTAAAAGCAGAAAGTGTTTGATAGAACAGTAAACGCAGAAAGAGTTTGCAGAATCACTAACATTAGTAATGGCTGTGTGTGAGGTGTGAGGCAGCTAAGCCATCTAATGATGGTGCCTAATTCACCCACAATACAGAGACACAGTATAGTCCAGACCTACATTCTAACCACTAATAAAACCTACCCAGGATTTCTGGTATTACTGCACTGCTGCTGGCTGACATTCTGTTCAGATGGAGAGGATCTGGCTAAGAGTGGGTAGTACTGGGGCTTTGTCGATGTCACCATTCAGCTAAGGCTTTGTTCTAGAGCTGCTGTTTCTGTTTTGTGATTTTTTTTGCTAGGCCTTGAGAGTAGATTTAGTCCTGTCTTGGGCTTTGTTGAGGTGTTTGGTGCAGTGGGAGTGTGAGTAGAGGGATTAGGATGTTCTCTTTGAGAAAGACACTGGTGGATGGAAAATACGACAGACTCCCATAGGAAACAGATCATTACTATAAACACACACACACACACACACACAGACACACACCATGGTTGGGGTCAATTCCATTTTAATTCCAGTCAATTCAGAAAGTACATCAAATTCCAATTCTAATTCCAAATGTTCCTAATTGACAAGCAAAAACAGAGAGGGGTGAGACATACAGAGAGGGTAGACATACAGAGAGGGTAGACATACAGAGAGGGAGAGAGAGATACAGAGAGGGATAGAGACATACAGAGAGGGTAGACATACAGAGAGGGTAGACATACAGAGAGGGAGAGAGAGATACAGAGAGGGAGAGAGAGATACAGAGAGGGAGGGAAACATACAGAGAGGGAGAGAGAGATACAGAGAGGGAGAGAAACATTCAGAGAGGGAGAGAAACATACAGAGAGGGAGAGAAACATACAGAGAGGGAGAGAAACATACAGAGAGGGAGAGAAACATACAGAGAGGGAGGGAGACATTCAGAGAGGGAGAGAAACATACAGAGAGGGAGAGAAACATACAGAGAGGGAGAGAGAGATACAGAGAGGGAGAGAAACAAACAGAGAGGGAGAGAAACATACAGAGAGGGAGAGAGAGATACAGAGAGGGAGAGAGAGATACAGAGAGGGAGAGAGACATACTTAGAGGGAGAGAGACATACTTAGAGGGAGAGAGACATACTTAGAGGGAGATAAACATACAGATAGGGACAGAAACATACAGAGAGGGAGGGAGACATTCAGAGAGGGAGAGAAACATACAGAGAGGGAGAGAAACATACAGAGAGGGAGAGAGAGATACAGAGAGGGAGAGAAACATACAGAGAGGGAGAGAAACATACAGAGAGGGAGAGAGAGATACAGAGAGGGATAGAGAGATACAGAGAGGGAGAGAAACATACAGAGAGGGAGAGAAACATACAGAGAGGGAAAGACATACAGAGAGGGATAAACATACAGAGAGGGAGAGAAACATACAGAGAGGGAGAGAAACATACAGAGAGGGAGAGAAACATACAGAGAGGGAGAGAAACATACAGAGAGGGAGAGAAACATACAGAGAGGGAGAGAAACATACAGAGAGGGAGAGAAACATACAGAGAGGGAGAGAGAGATACAGAGAGGGAGAGAGAGATACAGAGAGAGAGAGAGACATACAGAGAGGGATAGACATGCAGAGAGGGAGAGAGACATACAGAGAGGGAGAGAAACATACAGAGTGGGAGAGAAACATACAGAGAGGGAGAGAAACATACAGAGAGGGAGAGAAACATACAGAGAGGGAGAGAGACATAAAGAGAGGGAGAGAAACATACGGAGAGGGTTAACATACAGAGAGGGAGAGAGACATACAGAGAGGGAGAGAAACATACAGAGAGGGAGAGAAACAAACAGAGAGGGAGAGAGACATACAGAGAGGGAGAGAAACATACAGAGAGGGATAGACATACAGAGAGGGAGAGAGACATACAGAGAAGGAGAGATACATACAGAGAGGGATAAACATACAGAGAGGGAGAGAGACATACAGAGAGGGAGAGAAACATACAGAGAAGGAGAGAAACAAACAGAGAGGGAGAGAGACATACAGAGAGGGAGAGAAACATACAGAGAGGGATAGACATACAGAGAGGGAGAGAGACATACAGAGAAGGAGAGATACATACAGAGAGGGAGAGAAACATACAGAGAGGGAGAGAGAGATACAGAGAGGGAGAGAGAGATACAGAGAGGGAGAGAGACATACTTAGAGGGAGAGAGACATACTTAGAGGGAGAGAGACATACTTAGAGGGAGATAAACATACAGATAGGGACAGAAACATACAGAGAGGGAGGGAGACATTCAGAGAGGGAGAGAAACATACAGAGAGGGAGAGAAACATACAGAGAGGGAGAGAGAGATACAGAGAGGGAGAGAAACATACAGAGAGGGAGAGAAACATACAGAGAGGGAGAGAGAGATACAGAGAGGGATAGAGAGATACAGAGAGGGAGAGAAACATACAGAGAGGGAGAGAAACATACAGAGAGGGAAAGACATACAGAGAGGGATAAACATACAGAGAGGGAGAGAAACATACAGAGAGGGAGAGAAACATACAGAGAGGGAGAGAAACATACAGAGAGGGAGAGAAACATACAGAGAGGGAGAGAAACATACAGAGAGGGAGAGAAACATACAGAGAGGGAGAGAAACATACAGAGAGGGAGAGAGAGATACAGAGAGGGAGAGAGAGATACAGAGAGAGAGAGAGACATACAGAGAGGGATAGACATGCAGAGAGGGAGAGAGACATACAGAGAGGGAGAGAAACATACAGAGTGGGAGAGAAACATACAGAGAGGGAGAGAAACATACAGAGAGGGAGAGAAACATACAGAGAGGGAGAGAGACATAAAGAGAGGGAGAGAAACATACGGAGAGGGTTAACATACAGAGAGGGAGAGAGACATACAGAGAGGGAGAGAAACATACAGAGAGGGAGAGAAACAAACAGAGAGGGAGAGAGACATACAGAGAGGGAGAGAAACATACAGAGAGGGATAGACATACAGAGAGGGAGAGAGACATACAGAGAAGGAGAGATACATACAGAGAGGGATAAACATACAGAGAGGGAGAGAGACATACAGAGAGGGAGAGAAACATACAGAGAAGGAGAGAAACAAACAGAGAGGGAGAGAGACATACAGAGAGGGAGAGAAACATACAGAGAGGGATAGACATACAGAGAGGGAGAGAGACATACAGAGAAGGAGAGATACATACAGAGAGGGAGAGAAACATACAGAGAGGGAGAGAGAGATACAGAGAGGGAGAGAAACATACAGAGAGGGAGAGAAACATACAGAGAGGGAGAGAGACATACAGAGAGGGAGAGAGACATACAGAGAGGAAGAGAGACATACAGAGAGGGAGAGAGACACACAGAGAGGGAGAGAGACATACAGAGAGGGAGCGAGACATACAGAGAGGGAAAGACATCCAGAGAGGGAGATAGACATACAGAGAGGGAGGGAAACATACAGAGAGGGAGAGAGACATACAGAGAGGGAGAGAGACATATATAGAGGGAGAGAGACATACAGAGAGGGATAGACATACAGAGAGGGATAGACATACAGAGAGGGAGAGAGAGATACAGAGAGGAATAGACATATAGAGAGGGAGAGAGAGATACAGAGAAGGAGAGACACATACAGAGAGGGAGAGAAACATACAGAGAGGGAGAGATAGACACAGAGAGGGAGAGACATACAGAGAGGGAGAGAGAGAGATACAGAGAGGGAGAGAAACATACAGAGAGGGAGAGAAACATACAGAGAGGGATAGACATACAGAGAGGGAGAGAGAGATACAGAGAGGTAGAGAGAGATACAGAGAGGGAGAGAAACATACAGAGAGGCATAGACATACAGAGAGGGAGAGAAACGTACAGAGAGGGAGAGAAACATACAGAGAGAGAGAGACATACAGAGAGGGATATAGAGATACAAAGAGGGAAATAAACATACAGAGAGGGAGAGAGAAATACAGAGATGGAGAGAGACATACAGAGAGGGATAGACATACAGAGAGGGAGAGAGACATACAGAGAGGGAGAGAAACATACAGAGAGGGAGAGAAACATACAGAGAGGGAAAGACATACAGAGAGGGAGAGAAACACACAGAGAGGGAGAGAAACATACAGAGAGGGATAGACACAGAGAGGGAGAGAGAGATACAGAGAGGAAGAGAAACATACAGAGAGGGAGAGAAACATACAGAGAGGGATAGACATACAGAGAGGGAGAGAGAGATACAGAGAGGGAGAGAAACATACAGAGAGGGAGAGAAACATACAGAGAGGGAGAGAAACATACAGAGAGGGAGAGAAACATACAGAGAGGGAGAGAAACATACAGAGAGGGATAGAGACATACAGAGAGGGATAGAGACATACAGAGAGGGAGAGACATACAGAGAGGGAGAGAGAGAGATACAGAGAGGGAGAGAAACATACAGAGAGGGAGAGAAACATACAGAGAGGGAGAGAAACATACAGAGAGGGAGAGAAACATACAGAGAGGGAGAGAAACATACAGAGAGGGATAGAGACATACAGAGAGGGATAGACATACAGAGAGGGATAGACATACAGAGAGGGAGAGAGAGAGATACAGAGAGGGAGAGAGAGATACAGAGAGGGAGAGAAACATACAGAGAGGGAGAGAAACATACAGAGAGGGAGAGAAACATACAGAGAGGGATAGACATACAGAGAGGGAGAGAGACATAAAGAGAGGGAGAGAAACATACGGAGAGGGTTAACATACAGAGAGGGAGAGAGACATACAGAGAGGGAGAGAAACATACAGAGAGGGAGAGAAACAAACAGAGAGGGAGAGAGACATACAGAGAGGGAGAGAAACATACAGAGAGGGATAGACATACAGAGAGGGAGAGAGACATACAGAGAAGGAGAGATACATACAGAGAGGGATAAACATACAGAGAGGGAGAGAGACATACAGAGAGGGAGAGAAACATACAGAGAAGGAGAGAAACAAACAGAGAGGGAGAGAGACATACAGAGAGGGAGAGAAACATACAGAGAGGGATAGACATACAGAGAGGGAGAGAGACATACAGAGAAGGAGAGATACATACAGAGAGGGAGAGAAACATACAGAGAGGGAGAGAGAGATACAGAGAGGGAGAGAAACATACAGAGAGGGAGAGAAACATACAGAGAGGGAGAGAGACATACAGAGAGGGAGAGAGACATACAGAGAGGAAGAGAGACATACAGAGAGGGAGAGAGACACACAGAGAGGGAGAGAGACATACAGAGAGGGAGCGAGACATACAGAGAGGGAAAGACATCCAGAGAGGGAGATAGACATACAGAGAGGGAGGGAAACATACAGAGAGGGAGAGAGACATACAGAGAGGGAGAGAGACATATATAGAGGGAGAGAGACATACAGAGAGGGATAGACATACAGAGAGGGATAGACATACAGAGAGGGAGAGAGAGATACAGAGAGGAATAGACATATAGAGAGGGAGAGAGAGATACAGAGAAGGAGAGACACATACAGAGAGGGAGAGAAACATACAGAGAGGGAGAGATAGACACAGAGAGGGAGAGACATACAGAGAGGGAGAGAGAGAGATACAGAGAGGGAGAGAAACATACAGAGAGGGAGAGAAACATACAGAGAGGGATAGACATACAGAGAGGGAGAGAGAGATACAGAGAGGGAGAGAGAGATACAGAGAGGGAGAGAAACATACAGAGAGGGAGAGAAACATACAGAGAGGGAGAGAAACATACAGAGAGGGATAGACATACAGAGAGGGAGAGAGACATAAAGAGAGGGAGAGAAACATACGGAGAGGGTTAACATACAGAGAGGGAGAGAGACATACAGAGAGGGAGAGAAACATACAGAGAGGGAGAGAAACAAACAGAGAGGGAGAGAGACATACAGAGAGGGAGAGAAACATACAGAGAGGGATAGACATACAGAGAGGGAGAGAGACATACAGAGAAGGAGAGATACATACAGAGAGGGATAAACATACAGAGAGGGAGAGAGACATACAGAGAGGGAGAGAAACATACAGAGAAGGAGAGAAACAAACAGAGAGGGAGAGAGACATACAGAGAGGGAGAGAAACATACAGAGAGGGATAGACATACAGAGAGGGAGAGAGACATACAGAGAAGGAGAGATACATACAGAGAGGGAGAGAAACATACAGAGAGGGAGAGAGAGATACAGAGAGGGAGAGAAACATACAGAGAGGGAGAGAAACATACAGAGAGGGAGAGAGACATACAGAGAGGGAGAGAGACATACAGAGAGGAAGAGAGACATACAGAGAGGGAGAGAGACACACAGAGAGGGAGAGAGACATACAGAGAGGGAGCGAGACATACAGAGAGGGAAAGACATCCAGAGAGGGAGATAGACATACAGAGAGGGAGGGAAACATACAGAGAGGGAGAGAGACATACAGAGAGGGAGAGAGACATATATAGAGGGAGAGAGACATACAGAGAGGGATAGACATACAGAGAGGGATAGACATACAGAGAGGGAGAGAGAGATACAGAGAGGAATAGACATATAGAGAGGGAGAGAGAGATACAGAGAAGGAGAGACACATACAGAGAGGGAGAGAAACATACAGAGAGGGAGAGATAGACACAGAGAGGGAGAGACATACAGAGAGGGAGAGAGAGAGATACAGAGAGGGAGAGAAACATACAGAGAGGGAGAGAAACATACAGAGAGGGATAGACATACAGAGAGGGAGAGAGAGATACAGAGAGGTAGAGAGAGATACAGAGAGGGAGAGAAACATACAGAGAGGCATAGACATACAGAGAGGGAGAGAAACGTACAGAGAGGGAGAGAAACATACAGAGAGAGAGAGACATACAGAGAGGGATATAGAGATACAAAGAGGGAAATAAACATACAGAGAGGGAGAGAGAAATACAGAGATGGAGAGAGACATACAGAGAGGGATAGACATACAGAGAGGGAGAGAGACATACAGAGAGGGAGAGAAACATACAGAGAGGGAGAGAAACATACAGAGAGGGAAAGACATACAGAGAGGGAGAGAAACACACAGAGAGGGAGAGAAACATACAGAGAGGGATAGACACAGAGAGGGAGAGAGAGATACAGAGAGGGAGAGAAACATACAGAGAGGGAGAGAAACATACAGAGAGGGATAGACATACAGAGAGGGAGAGAGAGATACAGAGAGGGAGAGAAACATACAGAGAGGGAGAGAAACATACAGAGAGGGAGAGAAACATACAGAGAGGGAGAGAAACATACAGAGAGGGAGAGAAACATACAGAGAGGGATAGAGACATACAGAGAGGGATAGAGACATACAGAGAGGGAGAGACATACAGAGAGGGAGAGAGAGAGATACAGAGAGGGAGAGAAACATACAGAGAGGGAGAGAAACATACAGAGAGGGAGAGAAACATACAGAGAGGGAGAGAAACATACAGAGAGGGAGAGAAACATACAGAGAGGGATAGAGACATACAGAGAGGGATAGACATACAGAGAGGGATAGACATACAGAGAGGGAGAGAGAGAGATACAGAGAGGGAGAGAGAGATACAGAGAGGGAGAGAAACATACAGAGAGGGAGAGAAACATACAGAGAGGGAGAGAAACATACAGAGAGGGATAGACATACAGAGAGGGATAGATACACAGAGAGGGATAGACATACAGAGAGGGAGAGAAACATACAGAGTGGGAGAGAGACATACAGAGAGGGAGAGAGACATACAGAGAGGGAGAGAGACATACAGAGAGGGAGAGAGACATTCAGAGAGAGAGAGAGACAGACAAAAAAGAGTGCTTGATGGCTATCTACCAAAAGGAAACTAAGCACTTTTCGCAGCACGCAGGCAGGCACAGTTTTGAAAGCTCCCTTTCATCCAGACGTTGCTGATCCGTCCTTTTTTTAAAGAGGTAAAATAATAAAACCCTTTTCATCACTTGGTAGAGAAGAAGTGACAGAAATCCCATAATAATTATAGCCAGTCCCACGTGGGAATAGTATAGCGCTAAGCTGCGCTAGCAGTCTTCACCATGTTGGGCCTAATTACTGTGGACCACAAATCACATTCACTTAATTCTCCAACCAGGGCATTTCCTATTACCTCATTAATTCCATTACAAAAGGGGATATCTTAGCCGAGATGTGATGAGGGAGAGGAGGAGATCTGCTTTGGGTTTTGCATGGATTCACATTAGCTTTTACAACTAGCACAATTAGCCTAGCGGTTGTTAGCGGTCATCACGACTACAGATGTAGGATCTTAATCTGATCACCCTGTCGCATGAGATCGTTCCTGCAGTGCAGGAAATGTAAAACTTGTAGTGTATTCAAGGTTTAAAATAGCTTCTAAAGTTTGTAATTTCCACTATGAAATATCAGTCTTTATTTTCTCTTACGGAAAATGTATCAACCCCTACAAAAATGTCCATTCATTATAATCCACATAATAATTCACAATCCCTGTAGCTGCAGGATTATTTTCCTGTTGTAGCAAACTGGCTCAAATTAAAATCGTACATACGTAGCCCGCTACTCTCCCAGTAGGCCTCTGAGAGCAAGGACCGCCATATCTTTACACTCCTCATGTCCTTAAGAACTGGTCCAAAGTTAGTTGTGTAATTTCTCGATAGGAGATGAAGGTAGGACTGGGAAAGCGAGAGTTGATTTCAGATCATTTTATGTTATTTCACCCAAGAGCTAAATTTAGAAATGGTGAGGATGGCTGACAGTAATCAGAGCTCTGCTTCCTTGACGTTGTGTTGCTGAGGCAACTGCCAATCATCCCAATCTGTCTTCCTGAATGTGCCAACTGTGTACATGGTTATTCAGGAACGGATGGTTGAATGTCAAAACAAGTAAGGTACACACTGTACTATTAAAGAGCACATCCTGCAGGTGCAACAGTATTAGATGGTGACGGCAAGTCTGAAATAATAAACAGCAAGCAACCCACATACAGCAGTGTGAGTAGGGCACAGCACAGGTGGCACACTTGGCATCAGACATACTCCATCACAACCCACATACTGTAGTGTGAGTAGGGCACAGCACAGGTGGCACGCTTGGCATCAGACATACTCCATCACAACCCACATACTGTAGTGTGAGTAGGGCACAGCACAGGTGGCACGCTTGGCATCAGACAGGCTCCATCACAACCCTCATACTGTAGTGTGAGTAGGGCACAGCACAGTGGGCACGCTTGGCATCAGACATACTCCATCACAACCCACATAAAGCAGTATGAGTAGGGCACATCACAGGTGGCATGCTTGGCATCAGAAATACTCCATCACATCCCACATACAGCAGTGTGAGAAGGGCACAGGTTGCACGCTTGGCATCAGACATACTCCATCACAACCCACATACTGTAGTGTGAGTAGGGCACAGCACAGTGGGCACGCTTGGCATCAGACAGGCTCCATCACAACACATCTATTACAATCTGTAGAAAACAAAGTTGTGCTGACAAAATAGATGGTTTGACAAAACAGATGGTTTGACAAAACAAAAATGAGCTTTCAGTCACTTCCATGTGTCATCACTATCTCGTATATCTGCTGTGTGTTTCTCCTAGAGTGACTCAGTACACACAAATGTAGGCGTTCCTATATTCCGACAGTCGTTTCATCATGAAGGGTGCTGTGAACACACAGGCTCTTCATGGGAACGATAAGACAAGAAATAAAAAAAGAACTAGAAGAAGTCTACTAATGATGACATAGTAACATATTAACGTTGTGTGTGGGATGAAAAGACGCTATTGGTAAGGTCTTGGCTTAGGAAGGGGTTAAATGTGTTTTCTCTGTCACGGTGTTGTTGGCTCGGTGGGAATGTGTGATGGGTGAAGAACTGTTGCTTCAGCACCGTACAGCTGTTAGGTGTTATTGGCTCGGTGGGAATGTGTGATGGGTGAAGAACTGTTGCTTCAGCACCGTACAGCTGTTAGGTGTTGTTGGCTCGGTGGGAATGTGTGATGGGTGAAGAACTGTTGCTTCAGCACCGTACAGCTGTTAGGTGTTGTTGGCTCGGTGGGAATGTGTGATGGGTGAAGAACTGTTGCTTCAGCACCGTACAGCTGTTAGGTGTTATTGGCTCGGTGGGAATGTGTGATGGGTGAAGAACTGTTGCTTCAGCACCGTACAGCTGTTAGGTGTTATTGGCTCGGTGGGAATGTGTGATGGGTGAAGAACTGTTGCTTCAGCACCGTACAGCTGTTAGGTGTTGTTGGCTCGGTGGGAATGTGTGATGGGTGAAGAACTGTTGCTTCAGCACCGTACAGCTGTTAGGTGTTGTTGGCTCGGTGGGAATGTGTGATGGGTGAAGAACTGTTGCTTCAGCACCGTACAGCTGTTAGGTGTTATTGTTGGAGATGACAAGAGTCTTGTTAGTTGAATTTATGACATCAAAATAAACTCCTTTCCATGAGGGATGAATTTAGGATGCCTCAGAGACACACACACACACACACACACAAACACACACACACACACACACCCAGTCACACACAGATGGACATTGTACAGCTGAAGTCGGAAAACTTTACATACACCTTAGCCAAATACATTTAAACTCAGTTTTTCACAATTCCTGATATTTAATCCCAGTAAAAATTCTCTGTCTTAGGTCAGTTAGGGTCACCACTTTATTTTATGAATGTGAAATGTCAGAATACTAGTAGAGTGATTTAGTTCAGCTTTTATTTCTTTCATCACATTCCCAGTGGGTCAGAAGTTCACATACACTCAATTAGTATTTGGTAGCATTGCCTTTAAATTGTTTAACTTGGGTCAAACTTTTCAGGTAGTCTTCCACAAGCTTCCCACAATAAGTTTGGTGAATTTTGGCCCATTCCTCCTGACAGAGCTGGAGTAACTAAGTCAGGTTTGTAGGCCTCCTTGCTTATACACACTTTTTCAGATCTACCCACAAATGTTCTATGGGATTGAGGTCAGGGCTTTGTGATGGAAACTCCAATACCTTGACTTTGTTGTACTTAAGCCATTTTGGCACAACTTTGGAAGTATGCTTGGGGTCATTGTCCATTTGGAAGACCCATTTGCGACCAAGCTTTAACTTCCTGACCGATGTCTTGAGATGTTGCTTCAGTATATCCACGTAATATTCCTCCTCATGATGCCATCTATTTTGTGAAGTGCACCAGTTCCTCCTGCAGCAAAGCACCCCCACAACATGATGCTGCCACCCCGTGCTTCACAGTTGGGATGGTGTTCTTTGGCTTGCAAGCCTCCCCCTTTTTCCTCCAAACATAACGATGGTCATTATGGCCAAATAGTTTTATTTTTGTTTCATCAAACCAGAGGACATTTCTCCAAAAAGTATGATCTTTGTCCCCATGTGCAGTTGCAAACCGTAGTCTGTCTTTTTTTATTGCGGTTTTGGAGCAGTGGCTTCTTCCTTGCTGAGCGGCCTTTCAGGTTATGTCGATATAGGACTCGTTTTACTGTGGATATAGATACTTTTGTACCTGTTTCCTCCAGAATCTTCACAAGGTCCTTTGCTGTTGTTGAAAAACGAGTTTTAATGCCTCCAACCTAAATGTTTGTAAACTTCTGACTTAAACTGTATGTGCAGTGAATCCAATTGTTTCTATGTGAACAACTATTAAACAACACAGTCACACATCTCTGTTTGTTACTGATGAAAAGACAAGATGGATGAAGTCGTTATGGAATCTGTGATTATAAGTAAGTGTCTTCCATTTGACTTGTGTCAAAGAGATATATAATAGGCAGAATGTTCTGACATGAAAGTGGCTTTGGGAGAACAGCCCATCAACTGCTGTCTATTCTGTCTTTATGGACTGAGATGTTGCTTACCTCCTTATCCCTGAATCACACACTTGTCCTCCCTCAATCACACACTTGTCCTCCCTCAATCACACACTCGTCCTCCCTCAATCACACTCCTCCTCCCTGAATCACACACTCCTCCTCTCTGAATCACACAATCCTCCTCAGTCAATCACACACTACTCCTCCCTCAATCACACACTCCTCCTCCCTCATTCACACACTCCTCCTCCCTCAATCACACAGTACTCCTCCCTCAATCACACAGTACTTCTCCCTCAATCACACACTCCTCCTCTCTCAATCACACAGTACTCCTCCCTCAATCACACACTCCTCCTCCCTGAATCACACAGTACTCCTCCTTCAATCACACACTGCTCCTCCCTCAATTACACAGTACTCCTCTCTCAATCACACACTCCTCATCCCTCAATCACACACTCCTCATCCCTCAATCACACACTCCTCCTCCCTCAATCACACACTCCTCCTCCCTCAATCACACACTCCTCCCTAAATCACACAGTACTCCTCCCTCAATCACACACTCCTCCTCCCTCAATCACACACTCCTCCCTAAATCACACACTCACACTCCATCTCTCTTACTCCCTCTCTCACCTGTTTCCTTCACTGCCATGCCATATCTTGTCTTGAAATAAGATGTATCATTGTTTATCTCTGAATACAACTATTCACTGTTTCTCTCAGAGTTTAAAGGGCTTTATTTATTTATTGTCCCATTCCTATTTCCTACACTACCGTAGTAGCTAGGAAGAGAGTCAACAACTCAAACTTCAAACCCCCATATCCTCACCACAAACACTCTGAATTACAGTATCCTTACCACCTCTCCTTACCACCTCTCCTTACCACCTCTCCTCACCACCTCTCCTCACCACCTTTCCTCGCCATCTCTCCTCACCACCTCTCCTTACCACCTCTCCTCACCACCTCTCCTCACCACCTTTCCTCGCCATCTCTCCTCACCACCTCTCCTTACCACCTCTCCTTACCGCTTATCCTTACCGCTTATCCTTACCGCCTCTCCTTACCACCTCTCCTCACCACCTTTCCTCACCACCTCTCCTCACCACCTCTCCTTACCACCTCTCCTTACCACCTCTCCTTACCGCTTATCCTTACCGCTTATCCTTACCACATCTCCTTACCACCTCTCCTTACCGCTTATCCTTACCGCTTATCCTTACCGCTTATCCTTACCACCTCTCCTTACCACCTCTCCTCGCCACCTTTCCTCATCACCTCTCCTCACCACCTCTCCTCACCACCTCTCCTTAACGCTTATCCTTACCACCTCTCCTTACCACCTCTCCTCACCACCTTTCCTCAGCACCTTTCCTCACCACCTCTCCTCACCACCTCTCCTTACCACCTCTCCTTACCGCCTCTCCTTACCGTTTATCCTTACCGCTTATCCTTACCGCCTCTCCTTACCACCTCTCTTTACCACCTTTCCTCACCACCTCTCCTCACCACCTCTCCTTACCACTTATCCTTACCACCCCTCTCCCCTTTCTGTCTCAATGCGACTCAGTCACCATATCTCTTTCTGTTTATCACCCTTTTCTCTGCCTCTCTCTCTTCCTGTTTTTCTCTATTTCTTTCCGGTCAAAGGTTTTATTGTTATCCCCAATAACAGGACCGTGTGTCCTGTCAGTCTCTGACATGGAAAGACACTCTGAATGTGAACATTATGAGCAAAGCTCCCAAGGGCCACAGCAGTTAAACTGAGAGCATAACCCATCCCTGGACACAGCAGCACCACATCACCACAACAATGCCAGCCCCTAGACACACAGAACTATGATGCCATTGCAGTCATGGAACAAATAACAACAGCAATGAGCCAGGGTCTGTGAACACACATCACCTGGGCTGAAACACCTGGCAGCCTTCAGGCAGGTGAGAGAGGAAGTCAAGGTTGGAGAAGACATAATCACACACTCAAATCCCTGAAGACGCTGTTGCTAAGCAACACGACCACAAATCAGCAATTGTGTTTGTTTAGAGGTTTCTAAAACGTACCAAAACATTCAACAAAATAAGAACAATTATGAGGCACATCTTCATCTTTCTAACGAAGCCATAGAGAGACATGTTTAACAGCCTCCTAAAGCTTAGAGCACTGGTGTGAAAGGTCCCAAGCACTGAGAGAGAGAGAGAGAGGGAGAGAGAGAGAGAGAGAGAGAGAGAGAGATTCTGCTTCTTAAAGATTATTAGGGGATGAAAAGCAGGTTAGAAATGCTTTTAGAGTTGTTCGGCTCGATGTGGGGGAGAAGCATTGATTTTCTGTTGGAGCTACAGACACTATTTGTCAAGATGGTGCCTTATAAGTGATGTGCTTTTATATGATAACAGTGATGGCCCAGCAACGACCCTAACTGTGGCTGTTAGTGAAATTGGAGGATACAGCAGCCTGACCCTTTAATACGGTTTCTCCTGTCCGGTTTCTCTTGATTTAGGGTCGTTTATCGAGGGAAATCAATGATGAGTGGATATCATCGTCAGCTTAACTAAGGGCCGAGGAAGTGGGCTGGCTGGATGGGCGTTAGGGTGCTCTCATCTTGTTCTGCTGTAACATCCTCCAGCTAACATCCCATCGTGCATTTTAATACACCAATCAATATAAAGGTATCTCAATTATCAGCAAAAAATACACCTGACTCAAAACAAACTGCACATAGAGCCCTTATTGAATACACGGTATTCAGATTCACAGTAGTGAGCGTGTTAGATAAAACGTAAACATGCGACAGATTGCCTGCCACCCACACACACACACACACACACACACACAGAGGCATTCCAATCCCGTGGAGCAGGATGGTTGTTCCTGGCAGCAGTACTGGTAATGGCACCATATTGTCCGTAAGGAGTGGAAACATGGTGGCCACCATGTGTGACACACAATGGATACAGTCACACTAAAGAGGCCTGTCTTGGCTGGAAAAGATACCACACACATATACACTGTACAGATGTACATACACATAGACACACACACAATGCAGACACCTCCCCCATCTTCCACCTGTACCTCCCACCATCCTCCACCTACACCCCACATCACCACAACAACTGTCAACCCCTGAGATAAACGTCATCAGTGATGGAATTGCTTTAGTGGCGTGTAGCTGTGTGGTAAAACTCTAAACCTTTATCTTTGGCTACTGCCTCAAATCATCCCTGGTATTATATTCCTCTCCTTCTTTCTAGTGACATTTAATTAACTGTATTTGATCACAAGACCTTGAATTTCCTCTGACTTGTCTGTGACACAGAGAGAGGAAAAATGAATTTCATTACCTGGGTGGTAAAAGTAGAAATCCTAATAACTTTTTCAACCAATATAAGATTCCAAGTCTGTGATGAGCCATGAAGCATTGTGTGATTCACAACAGACAACTCAGCGCTGTACAAACAAAGAGAGAGAGAGGGGGCGAGAGAGAGGGGGGAGAGAGAAAGAGAGAGGGTGACAGAGAGAGGGAGTGTGAGACAGAGGGGGGAGTGTGGGTGAGAGGGAGCGTGAGAGAGAGAGAGATAGGGTGAGGTATAGGGGGAGAGTGAGAGACAGATATAGGGGGGAGTGTAAGAGAGAGGGGGTGAGAGAGAGTGAGGGATGGAGGCAGGGAGGGAGAGGGGCTATAACGTATGTGAGAGAGAGGGGGAGTGTGAAATGAAAGAGTGAGGGGGGAGTGTAAATAGAGTGAGACAGACAGACAGACAGACAGACAGACAGACAGACAGACAGACAGACAGACAGACAGACAGACAGACAGACAGACAGACAGACAGACAGACAGACAGACAGACAGACAGACAGACAGACAGACAGACAGACAGACTGCAGGTTGATACCTGCTAATGATCAAAACCAGAAAAGAGCAGTTAAATTCTACAACCACCTAAATGGAAGCGATTCCCAAAGCTTCCAGAACAAAGCCATCACCTACAGAGAGATGAATCTGGAGAAGAGTCCCCTAAGCAAGCTGGTCCTGGGTCTCTGTTCACAAACACAAACACACATAGCCCCAGGACAGCAACACAATTAGACCCAACCAAATCATGAGAAAACAAAAAGATAATTACTTGACACATTGGAAAGAATTTACTAAGAAAACAGAGCAAACTAGAATACTATTTGGCCCTTAACAGAGAGTACACAGTGACAGAATACCTGACCACTGTGACTGACACAAAATGAAGGAAAGCTTTGACTATGTTTTTTTTAAACATTTTATTTAACCAGGTAGGCTAGTTGAGAACAAGTTCTCATTTACAATTGCGACCTGGTGAAGATAAAGCAGAGCAGTTCGACACATACAACAACACAGTTACACATGGAATAAATAAACATACAGTCAATAATACAGTATAAAAAGTCTTTATACAGTGTGTGTAAATAAGGCAAGATAAGGGAGGTAAGGAAATAAATAGGCCATGGTGGCGAAGTAATTACAATATACCAATTAAAAACTGGAGTGATTGATGTGCAGAAGATGAATGTGCAAGGAGAGATACTGGCGTGAAAAGGAGCAAGATAAATAAATAAATACAGTATGGGGATGAGGTGGTTGGATGGGCTATTGACAGATGGGCTATGTACAGGTGCAGTGATCTGTGAGCTGCTCTGACAGCTGGTGCTTAAAGCTAGTGAGGGAGAAATGAGTCTCCAGCTTTAGTGATTTTTGCAGTTCGTTCCAGTCATTGGCAGCAGAGAACTGTAAGGAAAGGCGGCCCAAGGAGGAATTGGCTTTGGGGGTGACCAGTGAGATATACCTGCTGGAGCGCGTGCTACGGGTGATTGCTGCTATGGTGACCAGTGAGCTGAGATAAGGCGGGGCTTTACCTAGCAAAAACGTATAGATGACCTGGAGCCAGTGGGTTTGGCGATGAGCATGAAGCGAGGGCCAGCCAACGAGAGCGTACAGGTCTCAATGGTGAGTAATATATTGGGCTATAGTGACAAAACGAATGGCACTGTGATAGACTGCATCCATTTTGTTGAGTTGAGTGTTGGAGGCTATTTTGTAAATAACATCGCCGAAGTCGAGGATCGGTAGGATGGTCAGTTTTACGAGGGTGTGTTTAGCAGCATGAGTGAAGGACGCTTTGTTGCGAAATAGGAAGCCGATTCTAGATTTAATTTTGGATTGGAGATGCTTAATGTGAGTCTGGAAGGAGAGTTCACAGTCTAACCAGACACCTAGGAATTTGTAGTTGTCCACATATTCTAAGTCAGAGCCGTCCAGAGTAGTGATGCTGGACGGGCGAGCAGGTGGGGGCAGCGATCGGTTGAAGAGCATGCATTTAGTTTCACTTGCATTTAAGAGCAGTTGGAGGCCACGGAAGGAGAGTTGTATGTTATTGAAGCTCGCCTGGAGGGTTGTTAACAGTGTCCAACGAAGGGCTAGAAGTACAGTATACAGACTGGTGTAATCTGCATGTGTCGTCTGCAAATCACCAGCAGCAAGATCGACGTCATTGATATATACAGAGAAAAGAGTCGGCCGGATAATTGAACACTGTGGCACCCCCGTAGAGACTGCCAGAGGTCCAGACAACAGGCCCTCCGATGTGACACACTGAACTCTGTCTGATAAGTAGTTGGTGAACTAGGCAAGAGAGTCATTTGAGAAACCAATGCTGTTTAGTCTGCCAATAAGAATGTGGTGACTGACAGAGTCGAAAGCCTTGGCCAGGATGATGAATACCAATCCCAGAATCCCAGAACAACAGCAAAGGACCTTGTGAAGCTCCTGGAGGAAACAAGTACAAAAGTAAAACGAGTCCTATATCGACATAACCTGAAAGGCCGCTCAGCAAGGAAGAAGCCACTGCTCCAAACCGCCATAAAAAAAAGCCAGACTACAGTTTGCAACTGCAAATGGGGACAAAGATCACACTTTTTGGAGAAATGTCCTCTGGTCTGAAGAAACAATAATAGAACTGTTTGGTCGTAATGACCATTGTTATATATGGAGGAAAAAGGGGGAGGCTTGCAAGCCAAAGATCACCGTCCCAACCGTGGAGCACGGGGGTGGCAGCATCATGTTGTGGGGGTGCTTTACTGTAGGAGGGACTGATGCACTTCACAAAATAGATGGCATCATGAGGGAGGAGAATTATGTGGATATAATTTGCAAATAAATTCACAAAAAATCCTACAATGTGATTTTCTGCATTTTTTTTCTCATTATGTCTGTGTACCTATGATGAAAATTACAGGCCTCTCTCATCTTTTTAAGTGGGAGAACTTGTACAATTGGTGGCTGACTAAATACTTTTTTGCCACACTGTATATATATTTTAACTTTAACTATTTACACATCGTTATAACACTGTTCATAGACATAATATGACATTTGAAATGTCTCTTTTCCTTGATATCTTTTGTGAGTGTGATGTTTATTTCACTTTTGTTCATTATCTATTTCACTTGCTTTGGCAATGTAAACATATTTCCCATGCCAATATATCCCTTTGAATTGAATTGAATTGAGAGAGACATCGATAGTGAGGGAAAATGAAAAAAGCACTACACTGGATTACATGCACATAAGAAGAAGATTCTCTCCGAGGGGAGGAATAGTAATTAACTCTTGCTTTTGAGAGTGACAGAAATATAAATATATTAAAGATGTCCACTAAAGGGGGAGAGTGACAGAGAACCATTCCATGTGATTGTTTCCCTAAGCTAACCATGGAACCTTCAGCTGTCTGTGCAGAGTGAGTCCGCATGAAACCCAAGGTATCTTGTAAACACAGTACACATCACAGAACACCAGGTCTGCACCAGTTCTGCACCAGATCTGCACCAGGTCTGCCGTACTCTAATGAGGCCATGTTGACACCTCTAATGGAAACACCTTGCTCTCAGCGGTGGCACCAACCAAACAGGAGCAAAGATGTTGTTCTCCATCTAAATCAACCCATTCCTCATTTTGCTTCAGTCTTTCACCATCTATGTAGCTTACTGCTAACTTAATCCTCCTCCTTTCTCCCCCTCCTTCTCCTTTCTCCTTCTCCTTTTCTTTCTCCTCCTCCACCTCCTCCTTTCTCCTTCTCCTTTCCTTTCTCCCCCTCCTTCTCCTTTCTCCTTCTCCTTTCCTTTCTCCTCCTCCACCTTCTCCTTTCTCCTTCTCCTTTCCTTTCTCCCCCTCCTTCTCCTTTCTCCTTCTCCTTTTCTTTCTCCTCCGCCTCCTCCTTTCTCCTTCTCCTTTCCTTTCCTTTCTCCCGCTTCTTCTCCTTTCTCCTTCTCCTTTTCTTTCTCCTCCTCCACCTCCTCCTTTCTCCTTCTCCTTCTCCTTTCCTTTCTCCCCCTCCTTCTCCTTTCTCCTTCTCCTTTCCTTTCTCCCCCTCCTTCTCCTTTCTCCTTCTCCTTTCCTTTCCTTTCTCCCCCTCCTTCTCCTTTCTCCTTCTCCTTTCCTTTCTCCCCCTCCTTCTCCTTTCTCCTTCTCCTTTCCTTTCTCCCGCTCCTTCTCCTTTCTCCTTCTCCTTTTCTTTTTCCTCCTCCACCTCCTTCTCCTTTCTCCTTCTCCTTTCCTTTCCTTTCTCCCCCTCCTTCTCCTTTCTCCTTCTCCTTTTCTTTCTCCTCCTCCACCTCCTTCTCCTCCCAACTCATGTTTCTCCTTTCTTTTCTTCCTTCTCCCTCTCCTTCTATGTTCAACACAGCATCTGCATATGGCCCAACACCTAAGGTGGCGTCAGAGAGGAAGATAAACAGCAGACCCTATGATGTCAGTTGATGAACAGCACCTGCACATACACACACACACACACACACACACACACACACACACACACACACACACACACAGGGTAGATGAGAAGGAGGCGGGAGGGAGGTAAAGGTAAATAAGACATGACTGCTGAGCAATGAGAGAGTTTGGAAGGGCTGCTTGAGCATAAGTGTGTGTGTGTGTCTGTGTGTGCAAGTGTGGTGTTGGCCTAAGAGGAGGATTCAGCGTTGGTGTTCGTGCTCTGGTGCCCACGCCACAGGTGGCCTCCTCTCTCGCCTGTGCCCAGCGGGGTACAGCAGAACATAAATAAACAGATGGAGAGAAGGAAAGACTGGTAAGGAGTCACACACACAGAGACAGGGAGAGAGAAAGAGAGAGAGACAGAGAGAGAGAGAGAGAGAGAGAGAGAGAGAGAGAGATAGAGAGAAAGAGGGCAGTGTGGCATGGCTAGATCGGACACACACAGGCAAGCGTACACTCACACAAGGTAGGGAATTGCCTCCCACTGATGTCTTTTTCACTCACACACACACAAATACACACACACACACACACACACACACACACACAAAGACACACACAGACACAAAAACAAACAGAAGTACAAAAGAAGGCACTCAAACAAAAAGGTAAAAGGACAAACAACACCAAAAGCACACAGTCAGACGCACAGACTTTGAAAAACACTAAAGGAACACACGCAGACAAAGGACAGAACTATGATGACCTTAGGCAGTAATTGATATTTCAGCACACACACACTCACACACACGGCACTATTTGCCTACTCTGTCTGTTCCTCCGTATGTACCACAGCAGCAGGTGGCCCATTAGAAGGACCAGGGTCCAGCAGTATGCCAGACACCCTTTGGGGATGAATCTGCCAACATCACCAGGAAGCAGCTGGATAGTGTCTCAGGATGTGTCTGAAATGGCACCCTGTTCCCTATGTAGCGCACTACTTCTGACCGGATTATCACTTCAGACAAAACCTCTATTTCCTTCTGGCATCTGGGTAGTGTTTGCATCACATTGCAGTTGAGTGGTTTCTCTCTGCTATTTAAATATCTGGTGAATGGGTGCAGCAGCATGGTTTCTGGTGAGATGGAGAGTTTGAGGTGTTGGCTCAGCTTTGTATAGCTGACTTATATTTAGAGTTTGAGGGGAGGACACAGGTGTGAAGTGTCTTCTGATACCCAAGTTTTAGCGTACTGCTGGTGGGATATTAAATAATCCTCTAGTATCTAGGACCAGTTTTAACATTTGAACTGTGTTATGATGCAAGCCCGTCACCTCCCAGCACACCCACAGTTAGCCCATAGAGGATGGGTGGTGCTTACATATTTAAGTAAAAGATTGGGTGCAGTGGAATGGTTTCTCTGGTACTAGGTGTTGGGTGCAGAGGAATGGTTTCTCTGGTACTAGAAGTTCTATATAAGGCCTTACTATCATTGACTGGTAGAGGGATGCTCTACCCTACTCCACCCAACTCTATTCTACTCTACTCTCAGAGATAGATGTTAGGGCTGGACTCTGTCATAACCTCACACAGTATTGAGAACTCTGGGGGCCAAAGGTCATCTACAGGGAGACACACACACACTGCACCTTATCCACACACACACACACACACACACACACACACACACACACACACACACACACTGTACCTTATACACATACACACTCTGGGCAGGGTTTTGGAGTCAATAATCGGGTTTCAGCAGTAGATCCGTGATCTGAAAATGGGCAATAGTCACCTTGGCAGACAACTCACACATGTGCATAAACACCCAGACGCATGTCCTTCTAAAATGGTATTGAACTAGAGGACCGAGGGAGAAAGAGAAGAAGGACAGAGGGAGAGGTGAGGGAGAAAGGAAGGGAGGGACGGAGGGCAGAAGGAGAGGTGAGGGAGAAAGGAAGGGAGGGGTAGAGGGCAGAGGGAGAGGATGAAAAGGATAGAGGGTGAAAGAGAGAAAACACTGATCCCACATCCAATAAATATCTGCACTTCTCCTTAAGGCTGTGACGGTCATGGAATGTTGGTCAGCCAAATGATCCCATTCACCGTTATAATCATGTAAAAAAAATATATATATACAGTTGAAGTCGGAAGTTTACATACACCTTAGCCAAATACATTTCAATCCAGTATTTCACAATTCCTGACATTTAATAAAAGTACAAATGCACCGTCTTAGGTCAATTAGGATCACCACTTTATTTTAAGGATGTGAAATGTCAGAAAAATAGTAGAGAGAGTTATTTATTTCAGCTTTTATTTCTTTCATCACATTCCCAGTGGGTCAGAAGTTGACATACACTCAATTAGTATTTTGTAGCATTGCCTTTAAATTGTTTAACTTGGGTCCAACGTTTCGGGTAGCCTTCCAAAAGCTTCCCACAGTAAGTTGGGTACATTCTGGCCCATTCCTCCTGACAAAGCTGGAGTAACTGAGTCAGGTGTGTAGGCCTCCTTGCTCAGATACCCTATTTCAGTTCTGCCCAGAAAAATTATATAGGATTGAGGTCAGGGCTTTCTGTTGGCCACTCTAATTCCTTGACTTTGTTGGCCAATTTGCCACAACTTTGGAAGTATGCTTGGGGTCATTGTCCATTTGGGAGACCCATTTGCAACCAAGCTTTAACTTCCTGACTGATATCTTGAGATGTTGCTTCAATATATCCACATAATTTTCCTCCGTCATAATGCCATCTATTTTGTGAAGTGCACCAGTCCCTCCTGCAGCAAAGCACCCCCACAGAATGATGCTGCCACACATGTTCTTCACAGTTGGGATGGTGTTCTTCAGCTTGCAAGCATCCCCCTTTCTCCTCCAAACATAACAATGGTCATTACAGCCAAACAGTTCAATTTTATTTTGATCAGACCAGAGGACATTTCTCAAAAAAGTAGAACTTTGTCCCCATGTGCAGTTGCAAACTGTAGTCTGGCTTTTTTATGGTGGTTTTGGAGCAGTGGCTTCTTCCTTGCTGAGCAGCCTTTCAGGTTATGTCGATATAGGACTCATTTTACTGTGGATATAGATACTTTTGTACCTGTTTCCTCCAGTATCTTCACAAGGTTCTTTGCTGTTGTTCTGGGATTGATTTGCACTTTTCGCACCAAAGTGCAATCATCTATAGGAGACAGAGCCTGTCTCCTTCCTGAGAGGATTGATGGCTGCGTGGTCCCATGGTGTTTATACTTGCATACTATTATTTGTACAGATGAATGTGGCACCTGTAGGTGTTTGGAAATGGCTCCCAATAATGAACCAGACTTGTGGAGGTCTACAAAAAAAAATTCTGAGGTCTTGGCTGATTTCTTTTGATTTTCCAATGATGTCAAGCAAAGAGTCACTGAGTTTGAAGGCAGGCCTTGAAATATATCCACAGGTACACCTCCAAATGACTCAAATGATGTCAATTTGCCTATTAGAGCTTCTAAAACTGCCTGTTTAAAGGCACAGTTAACTTAGTGTATGTAAACTTCTGACCCACTGGAATTGTGATACAGTGAATGATAAGTGAAAAAAATCTGTCTGTAAACTATTGTTGGAAAAAGTACTTGTGTCATGCACAGAGTTGATGTCCTAACCGTCTTGCCAAAACTATAGTTTATTAACAAGTGGTTGAAAAACAAGTTTTAATGACTCCAACCAAAGTGTATGTAAACGTCCGACTTCAACTGTGTGTATATTTATATATAAATGCAAAATATCACCCCCCCCTGCTCAATTTTGGTAGATGATGGTGATTAAGGTAGAGGGTGATATACTGTGGTGAATATGGTAAAGGGGGAAAGACTGTGGTGATTATGGTAGACTGTGGGGATTATGGTAGATTCTTGTGATAGACTGAGGTGATTTGGGTAGACTGTGATGATTATGGTAGACTGTGCTGATTGTGGTAGACGGTGGTGATTATGGTAGAGGGTGACCAACTGTGGTGATTATGGTGGAGGGTGACAGACTGTGGTAATAATGGTAGACTGTGGTGATTATGGTAGACTATGGTAATAGACTGTGGTGATAGAATGAGGTGATTATGGTTGACTGTGGTAATTATGGTAGAGGGTGATAGACTGTGGTGATTGTGGTAAAGGTTGACAGACATTGGTGATTATGGTAGAGGGTGACAGACTGTGGTGATTATGGTAGAGGGTGATAGACTGTGATGATTATGGTCGACTGGGGTGATTATGACAGAGGTTGATGGACTATTGTGATTATGGTAAAGGGTGACAGACTGTGGTTATTGTGGTAGAGGGTGACAGACTGTGGTGATTGTGGTAGAGGGTGACAGACTGTGGTGATTATGGTAGAGGGTGACAGACTGTGGTGATTATGGTAGAGGGTGACAGACTGTGGTGATTATGGTAGAGGGTGATAGACTGTGGAAATTATATTAGAGGGTGATGGACAGTGGTGATTATGATAGAAGGTTACAGACTGTGGAAGTTATGGTAGACTGTGGTGATAATGTTAGACTGTGGTGATTATGATAGAGGTTGATAGACTGTGGAAGTTATGGTAGACTGTGGTGATTATGGTGGAGGGTGACAGATTGTGATGATTATGGTAGAGGGTGACAGACTGTGGAAGTTATTGTTGAGCTTGACAGAATGTAGTGATTGTTGTAGAGGGTGATGGACTATGGTGAATATGGTAGACGGTGATAGACTGTGGTAGTTATGGTAGAGGGTGACAGACTGTGGTGATTATGGTAGAGGGTGACATACTGTGGTGAATATGATAGAGGGTGATAGACTGTGGTGATTGTGGTAGAGGGTGATAGACTGTGGTGATTGTGGTAGAGGGTGATAGACTGTGGTGATTGTGGTAGAGGGTGATAGACTGTGGAGAATATGGTAGAGGGTGACAGACTGTGGTGATTATGGTAGAGGGTGATATACTGTGGTGAATATGATAGAGGGTGATAGACTGTGGTGATTGTGGTAGAGGGTGATAGACTGTGGTGATTGTGGTAGAGGTGATAGACTGTGGAGAATATGGTAGAGGGTGACAGACTGTGGTGATTATGGTAGAGGGTGATATACTGTGGTGAATATGATAGAGGGTGACATACTGTGGTGATTGTGGTAGAGGGTGATAGACTGTGGTGATTATGGTAGAGGGTGACATACTGTGGTGATTATGATAGAGGGTGATATACTGTGGTGAATATAGTAAAGGGGGAAAGACTGGTGACTATGGTAGACTATGATGATTCTGGTAGATTCTTGTGATAGACTGGGGTGATTTGAGTAGACTGTGGTGATTATTGTAGAGGGTGATAGACTGTGGTGATTGTGGTAGACTGTGGTAATTATGATAGAGGTTGATAGACTGTTGTGTTTATGGTAGACTGTGGTGATTGTGGTAGACTGTGGTAATTATGATAGAGGTTGATCGACTGTTGTGTTTATGGTAGACTGTGGTGATTGTGGTAGAGGGTGATAGACTGTGGTGATTGTGGTAGAGGGTGATAGACTGTGGAGAATATGGTAGAGGGTGACAGATTGTGATGATTACGGTAGAGGGTGACAGATTGTGATGATTATGGTAGATAGAGGGTCATGGATGGTGGTGATTATGATAGAAGGTTACAGGCTGTGGTGATAATGTTAGACTGTGGTGATTATGGTAGAGGGTGACAGACTGTGGTGATTATGGTAGAGGGTGACAGACTGTGGTGATTATGGTAGAGGGTGACAGACTGTGGTGATTATGGCAGAGGGTGACAGATTGTGATGATTATGGTAGAGGGTGATATACTGTGATGATTATGGTAGACTGTGGTGATTATGATAGAGGGTGACAGACTGTGATGATTATGGTAGAGGGTGACATATTGTGATTATTATGATAGAGGGTGACATATTGTGATGATTATGATAGAGGGTGACAGACTGTGGTGATTATGATAGACTGTTGTGATTATGGTAGACTGTGGTGATTATGGTAGAGGGTGACAGACTGTGGTGATTATGGTAGAGGGTGACACACTGTGGTGATTATGGTAGAGGGTGATAGACTGTAGAAATTATATTAGAGGGTGATGGATGGTGGTGATTATGATAGGTGACAGATTGTGATGATTATGGTAGACTGTTGTGATTATGGTAGACTGTGGTGATTATGGTAGAGGGTGACAGACTGTGGTGATTATGGTAGAGGGTGACACACTGTGGTGATTATGGTAGAGGGTGATAGACTGTAGAAATTATATTAGAGGGTGATGGACGGTGGTGATTATGATAGAAGGTTACAGACTGTGGTGATAATGTTAGACTGTGGTGATTAAGATAGAGGTTGATAGACTGTGGAAGTTATGTTAGCGGGTGAGAGACCTTGGTGATTTTGGTAGAGGGTGGTAGACTGTGATGAGTATGGTAGAGGGTGACAGATTGTGATGATTATGGTAGAGGGTGACAGATTGTGATGATTATGGTAGAGGGTGACAGACTGTGGTGATTATGATAGAGGGTGATATACTGTGGTGAATATGGTAGACTGTGGTGATTATGTTAGATGGTGACAGACTGTAGAAATTATATTAGAGGGTGATGGATGGTGGTGATTATGATAGGTGACAGATTGTGATGATTATGGTAGAGGGTGACAGACTGTGGTGATTATAATAGAGGGTGATAGACTGTTGTGATTATGGTAGACAGTGGTGATTATTGAAGAGGGTGATAGGGTGACAGAATGTAGACTGTGGTGATTGTGGTAGAGGGTGATAGACGGTGGTGATTGTGGTAGAGGGTGATAGACTGTGGTGATTGTGGTAAAGAGTGATAGACTGTGGTGATTGTGGTAGACGGTGACAGACTGTTGTAGTTATTGTATAGGGTGACAGACTGTGGTAGTTATGGTAGAGGGTGACAGACTGTGGTAGTTATGGTAGAGGGTGACAGACTGTGGTGATTATGGTAGAGGGTGATAAACTGTGTGTGCTTTACACTAGTCTCCTGGGTGAGTGTAGCTTTGATATGACACATCCCACTTATTAAACTGAAGAAATTTTAGTCAGACTTGAAATTGAACACAGTATGAAAGCTATGCCCTCAGTCCTACAGTACCTGTGCCTTTACAGAGCTGCTCTGATGGACTGTGTGAGGGGGGGGATGTTTAAATTGGACTGTGGTAGGGGGACTGTGTGAGGGGGGACGGTTTGAGGGGGACTGTGTGTGCTATGAGGGGGACCAAGTGGGGGGGGGGGGGGCTGTGTCAGAGGGAGTTGGGGGGGCTGTGTGAGGGGGAGTTGAGTGATGGGGGACTGTGTGAGGGGGACACAGTGGGGGGGACTGTGAGAGTTGTGGGGCGGACTAGATGGGGGGACTGTGTGAGGGGGAGTTGAGTGAGGGTGGACTGTGTGAGTTGTGAGGGGGACTAGGTGGGGGGTACTGTGTGAGGGGGATTTTAGAGAAGGGGGACTGTGTGAGGGGGGATGGTGTGAGGGGGAGTTGAGTGAGGGGGGACTGTGTGAGGGGGAGTTGAGTGAGGGGGGACTGTGTGAAGGGGAGTTGAGTGAGAGGGGACTGTGTGAGGGGGAGTTGAGTGAGGGGGGACTGTGTGAGGGGGAGTTGAGTGAGGGGGGACTGTGTGAGGGGGACTGTGTGAGGGGGAACTGTGTGAGGGGGGACTGTGTGAGGAGGAGTTGAGTGAGGGGGGACTGTGTGAGTGGGAGTTGAGTGAGGGGGGACTGTGTGAGGGGGGATTGTGTGAGGGAGGAGTTGAGTGGTGGTGATTGCATATAGAGTTAGAGAGAGACTAGATAGATATCCTGAGGAGCAAATACAGAATAGAGACCAGACAAAGTAATTAGAGAAGCACTAATAATGTTGTAGGCTGAAGTCTGCTGGGAGACCCAGGGGGAGGGAGAGAGGGATTAACAAGAAGAGAGAGAGAGTGAAAGAAAAAGACAAAGAGAGGAAGAGGAAGACAACGAGAGACAGAGAGAGAGAGACAGAGATACAGAGAGAAAATGGAAGAGAGATGAGGGAGAGAGTGAGAGAGACGAAGGAAAGAGAGAGAGAGAGAGAGAGAGAGAGAGAGAGAGAGAGAGAGAGAGAGAGAGAGATGGGCAGTGTAAAACAGGAGACCAGTGCAAGGGGCAGGTACACAGCAGAGTAGACTGGTGTGAGGCGCTACAGTACACAGTGACCCAGATCTTACAAGCAGCTCATGAGACAGGACGAAGGTGATGATGACAACAGTGTAGGTTTAAAAAACATTAAATCCATAACAGGAAGATATGACCAGGTCATCTCAACATTGCTATACTACAGTAGTTGAATCACCTAATTAAAATATAGCCACTTTTGTACTATCGGTAGTTCACCACAGCAATACCACAGAAACATGTGAATTAACCTCTGAATTCCAGAATTCCAGAAGAAAATCTCGTCAGGATCAAAAAGAAAGAAACACCCCTGACCCAACACACAATCACACACATGTTAGAGGACACATAATAATGTGTGAGTGTGTGTGTGTGTGTGTGTGTGTGTGTGTGTGTGTGTGTGTGTGTGTGTGTGTGTGTGTGTGTGTGTGTGTGTGTGTGTGTGTGTGTGTGTGTGTGTGTGTGTGTGTGTGTGTGTGTGTGTGTGTGTTTGTGTGTGTGTGTGTGTGTGTGTCACTAACCCACTTTAGAGAACGAAAGATAACAAAGGCTGGCCCCATCTGTTCCCCTCACGCTCTCCTGACTGAGGCCAGCATAAACAACCTGTGGTGCCCTGGTGGCCTGGTGGTCTGGTGGCCTGGTGCCCTGGTGGCCTGTTGGTCTGGTGCCCTGGTGGCCTGGTGCCCTCGTGGCCTGGTGGGCTGGTGGCCTGGTGCCCTGGTGGCCTGGTGGTCTGGTGGCCTGGTGGCCTGGTGGCCTGTTGGTCTGGTGCCCTGGTGGCCTGGTGCCCTGGTGGCCTGGTGGGCTGGTGGCCTGGTGCCCTGGTGGCCTGGTGTCCTGGTGGCCTGGTGGTCTGGTGGCCTGGTGCCCCTTTTCCCTGGTGGCCTGGTGGTCTGGTGCCCTGGTGGCCTGATGCCCTGGTGGCCTGATGCCCTGGTGGTCTGGTGCCCCTGTGTCCTGGTGGTTTGATGTCCTGGTGGCCTGATGCCCTGGTGGCCTGATGCCCTGGTGGCCTGGTGCCCTGATGCCCTGGTGCCCAAATGGCCTGGTGGACAGCCAGTTTTCACAAATAAAATGTTGGGCAATAATAATAAGGTGTTAATGATCATGTAAGAGGAGTGAGAGGAGATAGTGTTCATATTAATATACTTTGAGATCACATTTCATTGTATGTATTCATGGATGTTGTATTGGGGCCTTTGTGTCTTCTCTAATGTAGTATAGGAAAGTGTGGTATTTAAATAGGACACGGTGTCAGGGAAGGGTCTGACATAGAGATAGGGTTGACATCCAGAAGTGCACCAGGGATCCAACAGCACATCACGGCCATCACAGGTTAGAGTAGACAGTGATGGATGACCGTCACACGCGGAGTGTGTTCAGTATGTAAGAGAGACGACTTTCTCTAGTGTCCTAATGAGGAGAGGGGTGGGATGGGTGGGGGTTCTCTGATACAGCTCTACTGAGGAGAGGGGGGGTTGCTCTGACACATCTCTACTGAGGAGATGGGGGGTTTCTCTGACACATCTCTACTGAGGAGAGGGGGGGTTGCTCTGACACATCTCTACTGTGGAGAGGGGGTTTCTCTGACACATCTCTACTGAGGAGAGGGGGGGGGGGGTTTCTGACACATCTCTACTGAGTAGAGGGGGGTTGCTCTGACACATCTCTACTGAGGAGATGGGGGGTTTCTCTGACACATCTCTACTGAGGAGAGGGGGGATTGCCTCTGACACATCTCTACTGAGGAGAGGGGGTTTCTCTGACACATCTCTACTGAGGAGATGGGGGGGGTTTCTGACACATCTCTACTGAGGAGAGGGGGGTTGCTCTGACACATCTCTACTGAGGAGATGGGGGGTTTCTCTGACACATCTCTACTGAGGAGAGGGGGGGTTGCTCTGACACATCTCTACTGAGGAGAGGGGGGTTTCTCTGACACATCTCTACTGAGGAGAGGGGGGTTTCTCTGACACATCTCTACTGAGGAGAGGGGAGTTTGCTCTGACACATCTGAGGAGAGGGGGGTTTCTCTGACACATCTCTACTGAGGAGAGGGGGGTTTCTCTGACACATCTCTACTGAGGAGAAAGGGGGGTTGCTCTGACACATCTCTACCGAGGAGAGGGGGGGTTTCTCTGACACATCTCTACTGAGGAGAAGGAGGAGGTGCTCTGACACATCTCTACTGAGGAGATGGGGGGTTTCTCTGACACATCTCTACTGAGGAGAGGGGGGGGGGGTTATCTGACACATCTCTACTGAGGAGAAGGGGGTTTTTATTTTGCTTATCCTATAAATTACTTAGACGTACGATGTGTGAGGGTGAAAGTGTGTATTTGAGGTTGAGACTGTGTGTTCTGTCACCTGAGGAGCCTGATAGATCAATGTTTGAGTGTGTGTGTGTGCGCCTGTGTGTGACTCATGAGTCACATTTCAACTAGACATGGAATTGATATGTGCCACATGGGAGACGACATTCTCTCCATGTCTCCTTCTGTTCATTTCCTCTGAGGTCAGCTAGACTCAGCTGGTGGAGAGGAACAGGTCACACACTATCAACACTGCTCCTCTCTGCTCATCAGAGAGAGAGAGAGAGAGAGAGAGAGAGAGAGAGAGAGAGAGAGAGAGTGCGCGTGAGCGAGCAAGAGATCTGAGCATGTCAACTTTGACAAATGGAGAGGGGGAGCTGGTGAGATTGGTGCGGAAGCGATTGATTGGAGAAAAGGAGAGCGAGGAAGAGAACAAGGCAGAAGTGGAGGATGGTGGTTAGCACTGCGGACTGGGAGTGTGTGTAAGGGCATGTCCAGACAGTTGGCTGAAGTGTCAGGGAAGAGTCTAGCCAACAGCCTCTATCTAAAAGCTTCTGTTCTGTTTTACTGTTGTGTGAAAAAAAATATACACACACACCCTTAATCGCTCTCTCTATCTCACACACGCAGTCACAGTTGCACGCACGCACGCACACACACACACACGCACGCACGCACACACACGCGCACGCACGCACACACACACACACACGCAGTCACAGTTGCACGCACACACACGCACACACACACACACACACACACGCTGGAGACACTGGGTTGTAATGGGTTTGCGAGGTGTTTGATGTCTCCTGCTGCTGCTGTTAAAAGGTGAGGGGAACACTGGGGTGAGGGAGTGGGTCTACTTTTCTCTGTCTGTCTCTAATTGCTTGTGTTATTCCTTTCCCTTGCTAAACAATCTTTACTCTCCTCTCCTCTCCTCAGGGAGCACTCTCAGACACAGGACATTCTGTCTTAATTATATAAAAGCCTCTGGTGTTTTCTCCACTCACATACACCTCTCTCTTCCTCTTTTCTCTATCGCTCCCCCTGCTTCACACCTCAGAGAGTAAATCATTGGGCCTCAGAGAGTGTCCAGTATAGTATTTGTATTTCTATTTATTAAGGATCCCCTTGACTTCCTGCCAAGTCAGCAGCTAGTCTTCCTGGGATCACGCAACATTAAGGCAGTTATATACAATTCAAAATATTACATTACATAACACTTTTCACAACACATTAAGTGTGTGCCCTCAGGCCACTTCTCTACTCTCACGTATCTACAATACAAAATCCACATGTAAGTGTGTGTAGAGTGCATGTCTTATCATGTGTGTGTGTGTCTCTTCACAGTCCCCGCTGTTCCATAAGGTGTATTTTTATCTGTTTTTTTATCTGATTGCATCAGTTATCCGCTGTGGAATGGAATTTAACGTAGTCATGGCTCTATGTAGTACTGTACGCCTCCCATAGTCTGATCTGGACTTGGGGATTGTGAAGAGACCTTTAGTGGCATGTCTTGTGGGGTATGCATGGGTATTTGAGCTGTGTACTAGTAGTTTAAACAGACAGCTCTGTAGATTCAGCTTGTCAACACTTCTTACAAAAACAAGTAGTGATGAAATCAATCTCTCCTCCACTTTGAGACATTATAGTTTTACATCCATATTATTAATGTGAGCTCTCCGTGTATATTTAAGGGCCAGCTGTGATGCCCTTTTCTGAGCCAATTGTCATTTTTCGGGGTCCCTCTTTGTGGCACCTAACCACACGACCAAACAGTAGTCCAGGTGCGACAACACTAGGGCCTGTAGGACCTGCCTTGTTGACAGTGTTGTTACGAAGGTAGAAACTAGGGCCTGTAGGACCTGCCTTGTTGACAGTGTTGTTAAGAAGGTAGAAACTAGGGCCTGTAGGACCTGCCTTGTTGATAGTGTTGTTAAGAAGGTAGAAACTAGGGCCTGTAGGACCTGCCTTGTTGATAGAGTTGTTAAGAAGGTAGAAACTAGGGCCTGTAGGACCTGCCTTGTTGATAGTGTTGTTAAGAAGGTAGAAACTAGGGCCTGTAGGACCTGCCTTGTTGATAGAGTTGTTAAGAAGGTAGAAACTAGGGCCTGCAGGACCTGCCTTGTTGATAGTGTTGTTAAGAAGGTAGAAACTAGGGCCTGTAGGACCTGCCTTGTTGATAGTGTTGTTAAGAAGGTAGAAACTATGGCCTGTAGGACCTGCCTTGTTGATAGAGTTGTTAAGAAGGTAGAAACTATGGCCTGTACGACCTACCTTGTTGATAGAGTTGTTAAGAAGGTAGAAACTAGGGCCTGTAGGACCTGCCTTGTTGATAGTGTTGTTAAGAAGGTAGAAACTAGGGCCTGTAGGACCTGCCTTGTTGATAGTGTTGTTAAGAAGGTAGAAACTAGGACCTGTAGGACCTGCCTGTTGACAGTGTTGTTACGAAGGTAGAAACTAGGGCCTGTAGGACCTGCCTTGTTGACAGTGTTGTTAAGAAGGTTGAATCTAGGGCCTGTAGGACCTGCCTTGTTGATAGAGTTGTTAAGAAGGTAGAAACTAGGGCCTGTAGGACCTGCCTTGTTGACAGTGTTGTTAAGAAGGTAGAAACTAGGGCCTGTAGGACCTGCCTTGTTGACAGTGTTGTTAAGAAGGTTGAATCTAGGGCCTGTAGGACCTGCCTTGTTGACAGTGTTGTTACGAAGGTAGAAACTAGGGCCTGTAGGACCTGCCTTGTTGATAGTGTTGTTAAGAAGGTAGAAACTAGGGCCTGTAGGACCTGCCTTGTTGATAGTGTTGTTAAGAAGGTAGAAACTAGGGCCTGTAGGACCTGCCTTGTTGACAGTGTTGTTAAGAAGGTTGAATCTAGGGCCTGTAGGACCTGCCTTGTTGATAGTGTTGTTAAGAAGGTAGAAACTAGGGCCTGTAGGACCTGCCTTGTTGGCAGTGTTGTTAAGAAGGTAGAAACTAGGGCCTGTAGGACCTGCCTGTTGGTAGTGTTGTTAAGAAGGTAGAAACTAGGGCCTGTAGGACCTGCCTTGTTGACAGTGTTGTTAAGAAGGTAGAAACTAGGGCCTGTAGGACCTGCCTGTTGATAGTGTTGTTAAGAAGGTAGAAACTAGGGCCTGTAGGACCTGCCTTGTTGATAGTGTTGTTAAGAAGGTAGAAACTAGGGCCTGTAGGACCTGCCTTGTTGATAGTGTTGTTAAGAAGGTAGAAACTAGGGCCTGTAGGACCTGCCTTGTTGATAGTGTTGTTAAGAAGGTTGAATCTAGGGCCTGTAGGACCTGCCTTGTTGATAGTGTTGTTAAGAAGGTAGAAACTAGGGCCTGTAGGACTTGCCTGTTGTTAGTGTTGTTAAGAAGGTAGAAACTAGGGCCTGTAGGACCTGCCTTGTTGATAGTGTTGTTAAGAAGGTAGAAACTAGGGCCTGTAGGACCTGCCTTGTTGATAATGTTGTTAAGAAGGTAGAAACTAGGGCCTGTAGGACCTGCCTTGTTGATAGTGTTGTTAAGAAGGTAGAAACTAGGGCCTGTAGGACCTGCCTGTTGATAGTGTTGTTAAGAAGGTAGAAACTATGGCCTGTACGACCTACCTTGTTGATAGAGTTGTTAAGAAGGTAGAAACTAGGGCCTGTAGGACCTGCCTTGTTGATAGTGTTGTTAAGAAGGTAGAAACTAGGGCCTGTAGGACCTGCCTTGTTGATAGTGTTGTTAAGAAGGTAGAAACTAGGGCCTGTAGGACCTGCCTGTTGATAGTGTTGTTAAGAAGGTAGAAACTAGGGCCTGTAGGACCTGCCTTGTTGATAGTGTTGTTAAGAAGGTAGAAACTAGGGCCTGTAGGACCTGCCTTGTTGATAGTGTTGTTAAGAAGGTAGAAACTAGGGCCTGCAGGACCTGCCTTGTTGATAGTGTTGTTAAGAAGGTAGAAACTAGGGCCTGTAGGACCTGCCTGTTGATAGTGTTGTTAAGAAGGTAGAAACTAGGGCCTGTAGGACCTGCCTTGTTGATAGTGTTGTTAAGAAGGTAGAAACTAGGGCCTGTAGGACCTGCCTGTTGATAGTGTTGTTAAGAAGGTAGAAACTAGGGCCTGTAGGACCTGCCTTGTTGACAGTGTTGTTAAGAAGGTAGAAACTAGGGCCTGTAGGACCTGCCTGTTGATAGTGTTGTTAAGAAGGTAGAAACTATGGCCTGTAAGACCTGCCTTGTTGACAGCGTTGTTAAGAAGGTAGAAACTAGGGCCTGTAGGACCTGCCTTGTTGATAGTGTTGTTAAGAAGGTAGAAACTAGGGCCTGTAGGACCTGCCTTGTTGATAGTGTTGTTAAGAAGGTAGAAACTAGGGCCTGTAGGACCTGCCTTGTTGATAGTGTTGTTAAGAAGGTAGAAACTAGGGCCTGTAAGACCTGCCTTGTTGACAGTGTTGTTAAGAAGGTAGAAACTAGGGCCTGTAGGACCTGCCTTGTTGATAGTGTTGTTAAGAAGGTAGAAACTAGGGCCTGTAGGACCTGCCTTGTTGACAGTGTTGTTAAGAAGGTAGAAACTAGGGCCTGTTGGACCTGCCTTGTTGATAGTGTTGTTAAGAAGGTAGAAACTAGGGCCTGTAAGACCTGAATTGTTGACAGTGTTGTTAAGAAGGTAGAAACTAGGGCCTGTAGGACCTGCCTTGTTGATAGTGTTGTTAAGAAGGTAGAAACTAGGGCCTGTAGGACCTGCCTTGTTGATAGTGTTGTTAAGAAGGTAGAAACTAGGGCCTGTAGGACCTGCCTTGTTGACAGTGTTGTTAAGAAGGTAGAAACTAGGGCCTGTAGGACCTGCCTTGTTGATAGTGTTGTTAAGAAGGTAGAAACTAGGGCCTGTAAGACCTGCCTTGTTGACAGTGTTGTTACGAAGGTAGAAACTAGGGCCTGTAGGACCTGCCTTGTTGACAGTGTTGTTAAGAAGGTAGAAACTAGGGCCTGTAGGACCTGCCTTGTTGATAGTGTTGTTAAGAAGGTAGAAACTAGGGCCTGTAAGACCTGCCTTGTTGACAGTGTTGTTACGAAGGTAGAAACTAGGGCCTGTAGGACCTGCCTTGTTGACAGTGTTGTTAAGAAGGTAGAAACTAGGGCCTGTAGGACCTGCCTTGTTGACAGTGTTGTTAAGAAGGTAGAAACTAGGGCCTGTAGGACCTGCCTTGTTGACAGTGTTGTTAAGAAGGTAGAAACTAGGGCCTGTAGGACCTGCCTTGTTGACAGTGTTGTTAAGAAGGTAGAAACTAGGGCCTGTAGGACCTGCCTTGTTGATAGAGTTGTTAAGAAGGTAGAAACTAGGGCCTGTAGGACCTGCCTGTTGATAGTGTTGTTAAGAAGGTAGAAACTAGGGCCTGTAGGACCTGCCTTGTTGACAGTGTTGTTAAGAAGGTAGAAACTAGGGCCTGTAGGACCTGCCTTGTTGATAGTGTTGTTAAGAAGGTAGAAACTAGGGCCAGTAGGACCTGCCTTGTTGGCAGTGTTGTTAAGAAGGTAGAAACTAGGGCCTGTAGGACCTGCCTTGTTGATAGAGTTGTTAAGAAGGTAGAAACTAGGGCCTGTAGGACCTGCCTGTTGACAGTGTTGTTAAGAAGGTAGAAACTAGGGCCTGTAGGACCTGCCTTGTTGATAGTGTTGTTAAGAAGGTAGAGCAGCGCTTTATTATGGACATACTTCTCCCCAGCAACTATTGTATCAACATGTTTTGACCATGACAGTTTACAATACAGCTTTACTCCAAGCAGTTTAGTAACCTCAACTTGCTGAATTTCCACACTATTTATTACAAGATTTAAATGAGGTTTAGGATTTAGTGAATGATTTGTCCCAAATATCTAAGACTAACTTATTCGTATTCAACCATTCTGAAACTAACTGCAGCTCTTTGTTAAGTGTCTAGTGCTAAGTATGGTCAGCCATAGCCCCACAGAGAGAGAGGAGGGGAGCAAGAGAGCTCACCTTCCCACTGCGATTAGTAGAGGCTTATCGCCAAACACACACACACACACACAGTTCACCTTCCACAAAACTAGAAAGGAGAGCAAGAGACAAGAGACCATGAAGACATAATCACAGCCATGAGCAATGTTTGAAGAAAGAGGGAGGGAGGGAGGGAGGGAGGGAGGGAGGGAGGGAGGGAGGGAGGGAGGGAGGGAGGGAGGGAGGGAGGGAGGGAGGGAGGGAGGGAGGGAGGGAGGGAGGATTTAGTGAGACCTTGAAAAGCAAACCGGGTGTTCTGTGGTTCAGAGGTACTATTGCCAGAGGCTATAAGCTCACCGTAATACATACACCTGTAACATTTTGTATTCTTCTGAATTAAACGGTGATATACTCCACATATATTCACATTTGCACAATAGCACATCTCAGTGGAGTGTTGGAGTGGATATTGGAACAAGAACCCAGAGTCTGAGCTATATCTCTTGTGATATCATTAGGATAATAGTATTCTGCTCTGAACTCCTACACTAAAGTAATTAAGTAGCCTGGAGGTTGCCTCTCTCCTTTTTCTGTAGCATGAGTCAGTACAAGTACACCCCCTGGACAGGACACTAGTCTATCGCAGGGCCGTATCCCCAATCTATCTCCTTAATACTGAGTGCCAAGCAGAGATGCATTGGGTCCCATTTTTACAGTATTTGCTATGACTCATCAGGGGATCAAACTCCCAACCTTGCAATCTCTGGACAGACTCTCTAACAACAAGGCCACTGAGTTGGTCACTAAACATTGGTCTGTACAAGAATAATACGCTGATTTGACACTACTCTATTAGCAAAACCCTGATCTGAAGTAAGGCAGATAAAGCAGATCTGAGATCAATGAGGTAGCACTCCTCCTCCATAATTTGCCATAATCTGATATAAGAGCACTGATTTTGAGATCAGTGAAATAGCTCTACTCCATGCTGAGCCTGATCTAAAATGACAGATATTGCTAATCTAGGATCTACTGCACTCCTCTACACTGAGCCTTGGTTTTTGAGCCAGATCTAAAAAATAGGAGAGACCAGCAAGGCTGTTCTGAGATCAGAAAGGCTCTATTGAGATCAGCAAGGCTGTACTGAGATCAGTGAGGTAACAGCATGTCCTCCTCCATGTTGAACCATGGTTTTCCAGTCGCAGCACGTCAGGCAGGATTTGTGTTGCCTCCTGTGTCACTGTCTGGCCCGGCCAGCGATTTATAGAGCGCTCCCATAATGCACTTCCTCTCGCAAAAGGAGGATATAAATCTGACGCTTGTTTTTGTCACGCCTTTTTTATTGGCTGATGGGGTCCTCTTTCCTTTCGCTCTTCTGCTTATTATATCGAACACACACAAAACACGCCGACAAATTCAACGTGCAACACAATATTACGAATTTGTTCCTAATGTTTGGTATAATCAGTTTATAGGTCAGGTGTTCTAAAGAGGAAGCAAAGCCTATATTGAAATAATACATTCTTTTTTGATGAAGGTGGACGTTTCTGTTAATCACAACTCTTTATTTGATTTATTTAAACCCCGTGCACTGTATAATACATTTATACATTCTGTACCTCATTTTCACATATACATTAATCTAACAACAACAGCCCAAATACTCCTGCAGCAGGCCAATACGTATCACCAAGTAATTGCATCCTCTATTGACTGAGTCAAGCTGCAAAAGGTTCCTCCATGGAAACAGACACTGAGGGTAAATTAAAATACACATACTGCTGGTAATGAGCTATCTAAATTCCGAGTTCATATTGCATGGAATTACAGTTCCGGGCAGTTCCGGGCAGCTCTGGCAACAACAACAAAAATGCACTGCTTTCTACTCACCCGAAAAAAAAATATCCCCACCACGCAGCTGAACGTGAGACATGGTGGGTTCGTTTAAGCCACAGCGTGCAGTCCAACCGTGAATGCAATAATGCCTTTGTAAATAGCTTCGCCACTTCTTTGCAGTTTTGGGTACTTAGCTGCTGTCAACATGGGCCAACACACATACTTACGGTACGGGCATACACACACAAACACACAGCTCTAGATTTTGAGCGGGTGCCTTGATGGTGACTTTGATTAATTAAAGGGAGTTGATTATTCATTCACGGTTCTTGCAATGAAACGGTGGCTAAACGGAAATGACAGTGGAAGAGCGCACCTCAAAGAGTTCGAGGAGAACAATCAATTCAAGAGTTTTCTCTAGTTACTTATATGTCATAGATGCACCGTTCAACTGTTGAATTTTAAGGGAAGGCAGAAGAAAACAAATGACATTTTTCAGAATGTTACTGTACACGCGTGTTTCTCTCGCTTTTACACGGACTTAAAGATGCAACTTCAAAATGCGGCTGGTGGGCCAGGATAACAGCACAAACTGTAAATTGAACAATGGGTTCTCATTTTCTCCCGAATTTAGAGCTGCGTTGCGGCCCTGGGGACTCAATTAGAACCGTGTTGTGCCGGCGTTTCCACCCCCATTGACTGGGCGGTAATTCGTTTACTTCTTACTTCGCAGCCGAGCAGGGGCTCGAAAAGCCCTACAGTCCTGAGATACTACCATGCAATCTCCAGATGGACAAAGTCTACACATTTGTGGGTGGAGTTGAGGACAGACCATGTATCCAGTTGCACACAAACACCAACAAACACATGTATTGGTAACTTCAGCACCACGGACACCGCATTAAAACACGCTCAGTCATTTATTGCAAATCAGCACCATTGACAGCTCATTCTCTACCGCTTGCTCTCTCACACACTGTTGGCCGTTGGTTTGAGCTCTGCTCAGGGTCAGGCTATAATCATATTCAAATGAAAATGCAGGTGAAGCACAAGCTTGGCCTCCCTAATCAGGCCATTGGTTATTATCATACGTCTCCATACTACTGGGCTACTAACATATAGAGACAAAATATGCCTATTGGGCGCACGAGAAGCCAGGCGCAAAGGCTGCTTTCTATCCGACGCACAGTGACTCGCGCTAAGCAACACCTAATCATGCCTCCGACAACTGCCAATGCTGCCAGGTGCAACAGAAGCCCCAGTCTACGGGGAGTATATTACGTGTACCTGGTGCCAGATCAACCAGTTCACCTGTGGCACCGGAGTTGCTTGTGAGCAGCTCGAGAGCAGTTAGTCTCCTATGTGCGGTAACACTGATATATTTATCCCACCAAGGGAGTGCGGTCCCCAATAACATCCATTATCGATATCAATAAATCATAATTCTGCAATAACAGCATTAGCCTAAAGGCCTATGATGATAATGCTATGGCTGATCATTACAATTAAACGGCTAATAATAATACTAAGCATCATCATCATCATCATCATCATCATCATCATCACCATCAGTACCATCACCATCAGCAGCATTGGCAGCATCATCATATCAATATCTGATAAATAGATCCCTACTCATATGTATATCAGCATCATGACACTATATGGCCTAAATAGTCCTAATCAATAAGATATCAGACTACTATCTATTAATATTACCACCGCATATCTCCTAGAAAACCTAAGATCTGTCTTGGCAGATTAGAGAAGGCAGGCTAAAATATGTCTATCACATGGCGAGAGACTATATTAATAGACCTATGTCACAGTGAAAACTTGGACACATTGTTACACTCAACGCAACGGCATCACTCCTCCTGTCCCAGAGGCTCCTCTGCTCGGAAATAGACTCACTCCTCCACCAGCCTCCCTACAATCAACAAATCCACCCCGAGCCCCGGAAGCTCTACAAATGACAGCCTTATAACCATATCATATCAGAGGGTCTAAATGAACAGAATCACAGAGCGATCAGCCCACATTAGTGGTCAAAATGCTCCGATATGGACCCTCTCTCCCTATGCTCCCTCCCATCGCCACCTCTTCTACAAGAAGCACATTGCAGAGTGAGAGCGCACCACGCAGGACGTTTGGGGTAGGTAGTGCCAAGTTCCCCTTCACCTACCTTTCACGGTGTGACAAGCACAGAGCCCCAAAGCAAACCCGGCCACCAGCAGCACCACCTCGGATATACGCTGCATATTCATGGCGCGGTGTGAGCGATATACAGACAGGGCACGGTGACCTCTCTCCTCTCTCTCCGATCTTTTCCGCCCGCTCCTTCAATTCAGCCTGTCCCAACGTTCTCTTTTCTTCAAGCTGTAAAACTGTTCACTGATGATATGCCGGACTCGGACTAAAGATAGCGAGCTAAGAGTGGAATAATACGCGCGTGGTATACGCAAAGCGAGGCAGGGAAGGAGGCTTCTTCCGCGAAGAAAACGTGAAGCTGCGCGGTATAGTTACCAGAGCTCGTTCGTTGCTTGTTCGATGCACAACTAACTGCTTAGTGATAAGACCTAACCGTAGACCATCGCTACCCCGGACTGGACTGTTACGTCACGGGGAGGAGAGGAATGGATTAATATTCATATTTTATTCTCTCATACCGCTCCCTCCTATTACTAAACAGCACCGCGATCACACATTTCTCCTCTCCTTGTCTGAAATTATTAATCTGACCGATTTGATCATGATAATTAATTGTGAATGTTATACTGATGATTAGCTCATTAGACTACCACTATCACGAGACCAACCCAAGGATGTATCTTACCCACTTATCTCCACATACTGAATATATGTCCATAGCTACAGGACTATGTTTTGAGTATGGGGTGCCGAGTGCAGGGAGATTGAAAGAAATCACTTTTCTAATAAAGTCATTGGGGGCATGGCAATAGGCCTAGCTGATTATTGAGATGCTGCCTGTCAGTGAAAAGCAATATATCGAAAATATGTGTGAAGATAATGTGTCTTAGATATAATTTGAAATGTTGAGACAAGAACTAGGGAGGGGGGAGTGACGAAGATATTGGCGCATCTCTATCCAGAATGCGCCCAGCTCTCCAGAATAGGCTGAGCTGTCTCCCGCCAATTCTTGGGCATTCCTTTTTTTATTGTGTTAACTGTTTGCCCTTTGATTGTTTAGTTGTATCAATTCCCCATTACATATATCACCAGTAGTACATTTACTGTTCATCCCTTTCCTTTGGTTACATTCACTTTCGTGCATGGGTTAAATTTGGCCTGTACAGTTTCTCATTCTCAGAATTGAAAGGTTGTTTGCAGAGTTCACAACCTGTTACACTTGTGAGAAACACGTTTTGGTTTATTTCATTCATACTATCATTTAGGAGTTTTGCATTTGTTTAAAATTGTATTTTGTTTGGAGGCTCCATGTGAACAATGTGCATGTGTCTCCTTTCTCTGTCATCATAATGTTGACGTGCGTGCGAATCTGAGCATTCATAGAAATCGTCTAAATGGCCTGCTGCACTGAAATGTAGGATTTCTGATTGTCTGAACTTACCATCACCAATAAACTGAGCTCCTCACTCATTGTTTCTTCACCTCACACGGTAAGTCAACAAAGTCAGGTTAAAATTATGATAGAGCACCACCTGTTTTGAGCTCCACATTTTTAGCAAAACAAATGTTGCCTGTTTTGCATGTTATTTCTGCATTAATACAGTTTACATACACTTAGGTTGAACTCAATACAACTCGTATTTCAACCACTCCACAGATTTCTTGTTAACAAACTATAGCTTTGGCAAGTCGGTAAGGAAATCTACTTTGTGATTGACACAAGTAATTTTTCCAACAATTGTTTACAGACAGATTATTTCACTGTATCACATTTCCAGTGGGTCAGAAGTTTACATAAACTAAGTTGACTGTGCCTTTAAACAGCTTGGAAAATTCCAGAAAATAATGTAATGGCTTTAGAAGCTTCTGATAGGATAATTGACATAATTTGAGTCAATTGGAGGTGTACCCGTGGATGTATTTCAAGGCCTACCTTCAATCTCAGTGCCTCTTTGCTTGACATCATGGGAAAATCAAAAGAAATCAGCCAAGACCTCAGAAGAGAAATTGTAGACCTCCACAAGTCTGGTTCATCCTTGGGAGCCATTTCCAAACACCTGAAGGTACCACGTTCATCTGTACAAACAATATTAAGCAAGTAAAAACACTATGTAACCACACAAAAGTCATACCGCTCAGGAAGGAGATGCCTTCTGTCTCCTAGAGATGAACGTACTTTGGTGCAAAAAGTGCCAATCAATCCCAGACCAACAGCAAAGGACCTTGTGAAGATGTTGGAGGAAACAGGTACAAAAGTATCGATATCCACAGTAAAACAAGTCCTATATCGTCATAACCTGAAAGGCCGCTCAGCAAGGAAGAAGCCATTGCTCCAAAACCTCCATAAAAAAAGCCAGACTACGGTTTGCAACTGCACATGGGGACAAATATCATACTTTTTGGAGAAATGTCCCCTCTGATCAAACAAAAATAGAACTGGTTGGACATAATGAACATTGCTTGCAAGCTGAAGAACACCATCCCCACTGTGACGCACGGGGGTGGCAGCATCATGTTATGTGGGTGCTTTGTTGCAGGAGGGACTGGTGCACTTCACAAAATAGATGGCATCATGAGGGAGGAGAATTATGTGGATATATTGAAGCAACGTCTCAAGACATCAGTCAGGAAGTTAAAGCTTGGTCACAAATGGGTCTTCCAAATGGACAATGACACCAAGCATACTCCCAAAGTTGTAGCAAAATTGCGTAAGGGCAACAAAGTCAAGGTATTGGAGTGGCCATCACAAAACCCTGACCTCAATCCCATAGAAAATTTGTGGGCAGAACTGAAAAAGCATGTGCGAGCAAGGAGGCCTACAAACCTGACTCAGTTACACCAGCTCTGTCAGGAGGAATGGGCCAAAATTCACCCAACTTATTGTGGGAAGCTTGTGGAAAAAACGTTTGACCCAAGTTAAACAATTTAAAGGCAATGCTACCAAATACTAATTGAGTGTATGTAAACTTCTGAACCACTTGGAATGTGATGAAATAAATAACAGCTGAAATAATATATTCTCTACTATTTTTCTGACATTTCACATTCTTAAAAGAAAGTGGTGATCCTAACTGACCTAAGACAATGATTTTCTACGAGGATTAAATGCATCCCTGGCTTGCAAGCATCCCCCTTTTTCCTCGCATTATAGCCAAACAGTTCTATTTTTGTTTCATCAGACCAGAGGATATTTCCCAAAAAGTATGATCTTTATCCCCATGTGCAGTTGCAAACCGTGGTCTGGCTTGTTTATGGCGGTTTTGGAGCACTTCCTTGCTGAGCGCTCTTTCAGGTTATGTCGATATAGGACTTGTTTTACTGTGGATATACGTGTAGATACTTTTGTACCTGTTTTCTCCAGCATCTTCACAAGGTCCTTTGCTGTTGTTATGGGATTGATTTGCACGAAGTACCAAAGTACGTTCATCTCTAGGAGACTGAACACGTCTCCTTCCTGAGCGGTATGACTGTTGCGTGGTCCCATGGTGTTTATACTTGCATACTATTGTTTGTACAGATGAACGTGTTGCCTTCAGGCGTTTGGAAATGGCTCCCAAGGATGAACCAGACTTGTGGAGGTCTACAATTTTTTTCTGAGGTCTTGGCTGATTTCTTTTGATTTTCCCATGATGTCAAGCAAAGAGGCACTGAGTTTGAAGGTTGGCCTTGAAATACATCCACAGGTACACCTCCAATTGACACAAATTATGTCAATTAGCCTATCAGAAGCTTCTAAAGCCATGACAACATTTTCTGGAATTTTCCAAGCTGTTGAAAGGCAGTCAACTTAGTGTATGTAAACTTCTGACCCACTGGAATTTTAATGCAGTGAATTATAAGTGAAATAATCTGTCTGTAAACAATTGTTGGAAAAATTACTGTGTCACGCACACGGTAGATGTCCTTACCGACTTGCCAAACTATAGTTTGTTAACAAGACATTTGTGGAGTGGTTTAAACAAGTTTTAATGAGTTTAACCTAAGTGTATATATTCTTCCGACTTCAACTCCCAGTCATTTATTGGGTAAATCACCAACGTTTTGGCATCACTGTGCCTTCTTCAGTGTGATGTCATTAATGCTTGAACCAGGTAATGTAGACAAACAGTCAATTACTGCAACTAATGACAATAGTGAGGGGTGTGTTTTAATTATTATGTTAAATAGAATGAATTGAGTGAAACTGTTAAAAAAACTATAATTAATGGCATAATGGCCATTAATGAATATATCAGGCTATTGTTATCATATGGAAATATAATTGAATATTGTGCATAATATTTGCATCAACATACATTATTGTTGAATTCAATTTAGCATATTTAACTGTTTCCTATTTAATTTAATGTATTTTGTTATATGTAATCTTTTGGTTCAACCATAATACATAATTAGCGTCATGAACAGGGGGAACATATTAGCTGTACACTGATAAGCTGTAGAAAGAATATATCAATGTATAAGACTTGTTCATAAAAGAGAGAATTGTTCATAAGGGCCTGAGATCAAAGTCAATATTCAGACCACTAGGGGTCAATGTTTTTAGATAGGATATCCAGTCAGCCTCCCTATGTAGTAGGATCTGTATGTTACCTCCTCTCCTTGGTAGAGCAACATGCTCAATGCATATGTTTTTGAGGGAGGAGATTGGATGGTTAGCTTCAACAAAGTGAGCTGCTACTGGTTAGTCAATGTTCTTACACCTGATTGAGCTGTGGTGTTCAGCTATGCGTTGTTTTAATTGTCTTTTTGTTTGTCCTACATAGGCTTTCCCACATGAATGGGTGATGAGATAGATTACTCACTTGGTCTTGCATGAGATGATCCCCCTAACAGGGATTTTTCGACCTGTGTGTGGTTTTCTGAAGAAGGATGTTTTTATAGTGCTATTGCACTGTGCACATGAGCCACATTTGTAGATCCCATTTGGAGTGGGTTTCAAGAGTGTCTGAGTGGGCTCAGGGGGTATGTCAAATCTCACCAAGCTATCGCCAATATTCCGACCACATGTATTTTCTACAATGTAGAATAATAATGAAGACATCAAAACTATGAAATAACACATTTGGAATAATGTAGTAACCAAAAAAAGTTTCATTTGAGATTCTTCAAAGTAGCTACCCTTTGCCTTGATGACAGCTTTCCACACTGTTGGCATTCTCTCAACCAGCTTCATGATATAGTCACCTTGAATGCATTTAAATGAATAGGTGTGTGTCACGGCCTGTTCTGTTTCAAGCTCTTTTTCATCAAGCACTATGATGAAACTGGCTCTCGTGAGCATCGCCACAGGAAAGGAAGTTACCTCTGCTACTGAGGATATGTTCATTAGAGAGTTACCAGCGTCAGTAATTGCAAGCAAAATAAATGCTTCACAGAGTTTAAGTAACAGACACATCTCAACATCAACTGTTCTGAGGAGACTGTGTGAATCAGGCCTTCATGGTCGAATTGCTGCAAAGAAACCACTACTAAAAGGCACTAATAACAAGAAGATACTTGCTTGGGTCCAGAAACACAAGAAAGAGACATTAGACTGGTAGGAATCTGTCCGTTGGGCTGATGATTCCAATTTTGAGATTTTTGGTTCCAACCGCCGTGTCTTTGTGAGATGCAGAGTAGGTGAACGGATGATCTCTGCATGTGTGGTTCCCACCGTTAAGCATGGAGGAGGAGGTGTAATGGTGTGGGGGTGGTTTTCTGGGGATACTGTCTGTGAATTATTTAGAATTCAAGGCACACTTAACCAGCAAGGCTACCACAGACTTCTGCAGCGATACGCCATCCCATCTGGTTTGCGCTTAGTGGGACTGTCATTTGTTTTTCAACAGGACAATGACCCAACACACCTCCAGATTGTGTAAGGGCTATTTGACCAAGGAGAGTGATGGAGTACTGCATCAGATGACCTGGTCTACACAATCACCTGACCTCAACCCAATTGAGATGGTTTGGGATGAGTTGGACCGCAGAGTGAAGGTAAAGCAACCAGCAAGTGCTCAGCATATGCGGGAACTCCTTCAAGACTGTTGGAAAAGCATTCCAGTGAAGCTGGTTGAGAGAATGCCAAGAGTGTGCAAAGCTGTCACCAAGGCAAAGGGTGGCTACTTTGAATAATCTAAAATATAAAATATATTTTGATTTGTTTAACACTTTTTTGCTTACTATTCTATTCTATTTGTGTTATTTCATAGGTTTGATGTCTTCACTATTATTCTACAATGTAGAAAATAGTAAAAATAAAGAAAAGCCCTTGAATCAGTAGGCGTTGCTAAACTTTTGACTGGTACTGTATGTATTTTTACTTAGTTGACAATGTAATGTATAGGCTTACTGATACTCTTAGTTCCTTGTGCTCATTTCTTTTGTCTCAAATGGCTCACTGTGAATCAATGTGTCCATATGGCAGAGGCTTGTGCACAAGCATTAGTGTAATTTAACTTTTAGATTTATAATTTAAATTTCTTTCTTTTTTTAACCACATGACAATGATTTTGAGAAACACAAACGTTATTATTGAAATGAAACTGTTCCTAGAAAATGCGCATATGAAACTCATAACTGACACGTAGATCGGTTGTAATGGTAAATCAAATCAACTGTAAGCTTCCCCAAACTTGAAATTCACATCCAGGAAAAAAGCGCTCACCTCGATCCAGGGCCAACGGGTGGAAAGCACCACTCGCTGGGCCGCACCCAGCACTGTGTTTCTTGCTAGACTATTATGCCTGCGAGCCCAGGGGAAAATAATATTAGTAGGCAAAGGAATATCGTCAAATCCAAACCCAACCTTCATGTTCCCTTTGTGACGCACGGATGTTCCAAACTCCGTTTTAGATGAGACTGACCTTATGATCCTATAAGTGCGGGTTCAGAGTCAAGGCGGGTATGGGTCAAAACCGGGAGGACTAGAAACCAACAGAGAAGAGGAAAAAGCAGGAGCACAGAGTAACACGCTGGTTGATTTGACAAAGCACGATGAACTGGCACAGACAGGCAGAAAACACAGGTATAAATACCCATGGGGATAATGGGGAAGATGGGTGACACCTGGATAGGGTGGAGACAAGCACAAGGACAGGTGAAACAGATCAGGGTGTGACAGTACCCCCCCCTCTCTCTCTCTAGGGCTGGGTCCAGGATGTCTCTAGCGAGGACCCTGAACTTCTCCACCGGGCCATAACCCTCCCAGTCAACCAGGTACTGGAAATCCCTGCCCTACGGTCGAACACTCAGGAGGCGTCTCACCGTGTATGCCGGATGGTCATCGATGACACGGGGGGGTAGGCCTGGAAACAGAAGACAAAGGACTGTGAGACACGGGTTTAATCCTAGACACATGGAACGTAGGGTGAATACGGAGGGTACGGGGTAACAAAAGACAAACAGCTGTGGAACTAAGGACTCTAGAGATGGGGAAAGGGCCAATGAGACGAGGGAAAAGTTTGCGAGACTCTACCCGAAGGGGCAGGTCCCGTGTGGATAGTCATACCCTCTGCCCAATGCGATAGCGAGGAGCTGGAGTCCGGCAGCGGTCTGCTCGTCGACGATACCTGGAGTTGGTCTTAAGAAGCGCCGCCCAAGCTCTTCTCCAGGTACACTGACAGCGGCAGAATAACATATTGGCCGAGGGTATGTTGACTTCCTGCTCTTGTTCTGGGAAGAGCGGAGGCTCATACCACATGGAGCACTCGAAAGGGGAGAGTCCCATGGCCGAACAGGGAAGAATGTTCCGGGCAAACTCCACCCAGACCAGTTGTCGGCTCCAGGTAGTGGGGTTGGTCGAGACGAGGCATCTTAAGGTTGTTGAAGACGTGCTGCACCATGAGCTGGGCCATTTCTTTGGCAGAGGATAGTTTGGGGAGAGGGATGAAATGGGCGGCTTTGGAAAACCGATCCACTACCGTCAGAATGACGGTGTTGCCATCAGACGAAGGGAGCCTAATGACAAAGTCCAGGAAGATATGGGACCAGGGACAATGAGGGACAGGTAGTGGCTGAAGGAGGCTGAAAGGGGCTTTGCCATGGAGTCTTATTCTGAGCACAAACTGTGCATGCGGCGACGAAGGCAGAGGTGTCAGGAACCATTGTGGCACACCAGAAACATTGCCGGAGGAAGGACAGGGTTCGACAGGAACCCAGATGACAGATAAGCCTGGAGTAATGACCCGGGACCGGACTGAATTAGGGGCAAACAACCGGTTAGCCGGGCCCCCTCCAGGGGTAGGCTGGGAACGTTGTGCCTTGCAGACCAGGGTCTCAATACCCAAGCCAACAGCAGCCACAAGGCATGAGGTAGGGAGGATGGTCTCGGAGTCAGAGGATTTGGCAGCGATACTGTACAGGTGAGAGAGGGCATCAGGTTTAACATTCTTGGAACCTGGGCGATAGGAAATGGGGAAGTTGAACCTGGTGAATAACAGAGCTCACCGGGCCTGCCTGAAGTTATGGTGCTTGGCTGTGCGGAGATAATCCAAATTCTTGTGGTCGGTCCAAACCAAAAACAGATGTTCTGCTCCCTCCAGCCAGTGTCTCCACTTCTCCAGTGCCATCTTGACCGCCAGGAGTTCTCGGTTACCAGCGTCATTGTTTCTTACTGCAGAGTTGAGACGATGGGACCGGAAGGCACAGGGATGAATCTTTTGGTCCTGGACGGATCGCTGGAACAGGATAGCCCCCATTCCAACATGAGAAGCTTCAACCTCAACCACAAACTGACGGGGGCTGTAGTGAACTGATGCTTTAGGTCCACAAAGGCTCTGTCAACCGCTGGGAACCATGTGAACGGTACCTTGGGAGAGGTGAGTGCCGAGAGGGGGACTGCCAGGGTGCTGTAGCCTTGAATGAAATGCCGGTAGAAATTGGCAAACCCCAGGAAACTTTGCAGCTGCACCCTGGATGTAGGCTGGGGCCAATCCACTACTGCTTTCACCTTTTCCGGGTTCGTCTGAATACTTCCTTCCGTGATGACATATCCCAGAAAGGATAGGATAGAACGGTGGAGCTCGCACTTCTCCCCTTTCACAAATAACTTGTTCTCCAAGAGGCGCTGAAGGATTTGTTGAACATACAGGAC